>NC_044061.1:2530519-2550519 GCF_902167405.1 Gadus morhua | reverse complement strand
TGACAGAGTTAGTAGTAGAGCACAGAGTCAGTAGTGACAGAGTTAGTAGTGGAGCACAGAGTCAGTAGTGACAGAGTTAGTAGTGGAGCACAGAGTCAGTAGTGACAGAGTTAGTAGTAGAGCACAGAGTCAGTAGTGACAGAGTTAGTAGTGGAGCACGGAGTCGGTAGTGACAGAGTTAGTAGTAGAGCACAGAGTCAGTAGTGACAGAGTTAGTAGTGGAGCACAGAGTCAGTAGTGACAGAGTTGGTAGTAGAGCACAGAGTCAGTAGTGACAGAGTTAGTAGTAGAGCACGGAGTCAGTAGTGACAGAGTTAGTAGTAGAGCACAGAGTCAGTAGTCACAGAGTTAGTAGTGGAGCACAGAGTCAGTAGTGACAGAGTTAGTAGTAGAGCACAGAGTCAGTAGTGACAGAGTTAGTAGTAGAGCACAGAGTCAGTAGTCACAGAGTTAGTAGTGGAGCACAGAGTCAGTAGTGACAGAGTTAGTAGTAGAGCACAGAGTCAGTAGTGACAGAGTTAGTAGTGGAGCACAGAGTCAGTAGTGACAGAGTTAGTAGTGACAGAGTTAGTAGTAGAGCACAGAGTCAGTAGTGACAGAGTTAGTAGTGGAGCACAGAGTCGGTAGTCACAGAGTTAGTAGTAGAGCACAGTGTTGGTAGAAAGGTAAGTTAGTAGGGTAACCTTTTTTGACCGGAACCTGTACACCAGAGTACCTGTACAGGTGTACTCCACCCTGATCCTCACCTGTCCCCCTGTGTCTCCAGAGTACCTGTACAGGTGTACAGACCACCCTGATCCTCACCTGTCCCCCTGTGTCTCCAGAGTACCTGTACAGGTGTACAGACCACCCTGATCCTCACCTGTCCCCCTGTGTATCCAGAGTACCTGTACAGGTGTACTCCACCCTGATCCTCACCTGTCCCCCTGTGTCTCCAGAGTACCTGTACAGGTGTGTGGCCGTGGCTGAAGGAGGCTGGTCGGCAGGGCCTTGGCAGAGGGGACGCAGCCGAGGCACAGGTCTGTCCAGCTGGCTGACATCTATCCGTCTGTCTGCTGTTTGTGTGTGCATCTGGCTGGTCGTCTGTCTGTCTGTGTTTCGGTCGGTCCGTTCGTCTGCCTGTCTGTGCGTCTCTGTGTCTGTCTGCCTGTCTGCTGCTCTGTAGCCTTCCTGTCTTACACTCTACACTCCTGGAGATTTTCTTTAAATTCTAACTCGTCTCCTCGTTTGATTGAACCGTGTTCTGGGTCTGGAGAGCCGGGGTGACTGATTGAGCGTGTGTTTGCAGCAGACCTTTGATGCGTGTCCTTCCGTTTGGTTAACTCCACTGTTTGTCCGTTTACGTCCTGTTAATAATTGACATGAAACCACGCCCCCTTCTTGTCCACGAGGGCGGTCCCTGGATGGGGTGGTTATTTCGGCGGACCGCATGAGACATTAAAAGCGCTCTCTGTTAAGGGCATCTCGGTAAACGGCGGCTGACCCCTGATGGCGGTCGTCTCCCTGGAGGAGAATAAAGGTGGTCTTTAGTAGCCAACGATACACTGGGATGGCTCAGCCCACCCACCTCTGGGGAGGGAGAGAGGGGGAGACGGATAGAGAGAAAGAGCTGGGAGAGAGGGGACGGATAGAGAGAAAGAGATGGGAGAGATGGGAGAGAGAGGGAGACAGATAGAGAGAAAGAGATTGGAGAGATGGGAGAGAGAGGGAGACAGATAGAGAGAGAGAGAGAGAGACGGTGAGAGACAGAGAGAGACAGAGAGAGAAAGGAGAAAGAGAGAGGTAGAGACACAGAGAGAGAGGAAGAGAAGTAGAGACAGGAAGAGATGGGAGAGAAAGGGAGAGGGGTAGAGACACAGAGAGAGACTGGGTGAGAGAGAGAGACAGAGAGAGAGAGAGAGAGAGAGAGAGAGAGAGAGAGAGAGAGAGAGAGAGAGAGAGAGAGAGAGAGAGAGAGAGAGAGAGAGAGAGAGAGAGAGAGAGAGAGAGAGAGAGAGAGAGAGAGAGAGAGAGAGAGAGAGAGAGCAGGATGCAGTGAAAAAGATGGCAAGGGAGAGAAGGGATGTTAATGCTTTAGGAAAAAGAGGGAAATGAAAGAGTATGATGAGGAGGAGAAGAGAGAGAATGTGCAAATGAGAAAAGGGATGTGTGGAACAATCTTGGAAGTGGCCGGTAAGGGGGGGGGGGGGGGGGGGGGGGGGGGGGGTGAAGAAGTGCAGGATTTAGGAACGAAGGAAAGGAATTGAAGAGCAGGAAAAGGAGGGAAGACAGAAGGGTGGCCAGCCGTGGAAAGGCGGGGTTAAGCATAGGAAACATGACGAGGTAGAGAGAGACAGATGGTCTGACGGACAGACGGACTGAAGGAGCCGGCTGGGAGACAGATTGGAGCGCGGTTTAGTGTGTTTGAGAACTCTCATGTCTTTTTAATTTGAATTAAGTGCGGCGCAACACAGATATTTAGAGGAACATGAAATTATGCCAGGACAGGGGGAGAGGAGAAGTCTATAAAAGGGAGAAAAAGTATGACAGAGCGCGCGCGTGCGATAGATAAAAAGAGTGGAATATAGAATGGGATAGGGTGGCGTGGGTTTGAGAGAGGGAAGCAGGCTGATTGCGGTGAAATACGGCCCAGAATGAATGGCTAGCTGTATTAAATCAGTGGTGAAAAAGTTACAACACTCATAAATAGTATTTATGCTAATGGTGGGATGTGATTTACTGGGCCTATTAAAACACAGAGAGATGGGGAATTCTTTTTCCTTTCTTGGTTTCTTTATTTCTCGATCCCTTTCTTTCTGTCTCGCCCACCCTCCCTTCCATTCTCCCTCTCCCTCTTTATCTTTGTGTGTGTGTGTGTGTGTGTGTGTGTGTGTGTGTGTGTGTGTGTGTGTGTGTGTGTGTGTGTGTGTGTGTGTGTGTGTGTGTGTGTGTGTGTGTGTGTGTGTGTGCGTGCGTGCGTGCGTGCGTGCGTGCGTGTTCTTCAGGTGTAACTAGAAAGCGAACACATTTTCCAAACTTTCTCAGATGGTTTTTAAATCTCCTTCTCTTTGTCACTTTGACATTCTGCTCTTGTTGACATATGTACCCTTCATTCAGAATTATTCCTTACTCTTGTGCTGGCCTTTGGGGTCTCATTTGCGTGTTTTTCTGCCATATTAATGCAACATCTCAATGAGGTGCTGCACAATCAGTGCACTGCTTCATATCATACCTCTCTCTCTCTCTCTCCCCCTCCCTCTAGTACCCAAGCACATTCAACCCCCCAGCGCGGTTCAAATTAAGAACGGCTTCAGTGCCCTGGTGAGGTGGGCCCCGCCCACTGGTGATGTCAGAGGGCTGATTGACAGGTACGAGCTGCGGGCCTACCAGAGAGGCCGCCCTGATGAGGCTCCTGTCGTCCAATCTGTACGTCCGACGGACACCAACTACACAGGTAACCCGGGCGCAGCTGCATGAACACGAATGACCACATGGGAATGGGAATTAAAGGTCACGTTAACTCGTCAGCTTAGCTCGGGAGGTACAGCAGGTTGGCTGGTAGCCGGAAGGTTGCTAGGACGATCCCCGGCTCCTCCTGGTTGAGTGTCGAGGTGTCCCTGAGCAGGGCACCACTCCCGCCGGGCTGGCGGTCCCCCGGCGTGGTGCACGGCGCCGTTGGTGTGTGAATGTGTGCATTAGCCGCTGTAAGTCGCTTTGGATAAAAGTGTCTGCTTAATGTCCTCAATGTAAAATGTAAACGTCCCTACGTACCGTAGGACCCACTGCATCCCCTCGGTCTCTGTCCACTCTCCCCCCCCCCCCCCCGGTAACCGGCTGTCAGGACACTTTGAGAAGTAAACAGTGAGACATAAACACAGTCGGCCACGCCCTCACGCAGTCTTCGTTTCGCCATGGATACAGATACAAAAATAACACTGAGCGCACGCACGCACGTCGACACGCACGCCCACACACACCGAGGCAGTGTCCCCGTCGACCCTGCCGCTGATGTCTCCTTGGCAGGTCCCCAGCCGAGGGGAGACGGCCTCCATTCTAAAACCAGGCACTCCCGACTCTCCCTGTGATGTCACACCCTGGCATCCTCCCCGTTCCCGGCCGTGATGAAGTCCAAACGCGCTCCTGCGATTCGTTCCTCCTCCTTGCCCACTCGGCCATGTCTCCAGGCAAATGTGAAGATGGGCTCTCTCTCTCTCTCTCTCTCTCTCTCTCCCTCTGCCTCTCTCCATCTCTCTCCCTCTGCCTCTCTCCATCTCTCTCTCTCTCTCTCTCTCTCTCTTTCTCTCTTTCTCTCTCTCTCTCTCCATCCCTCTCTCTCTCCTTCTCCCTCTCGCCCTCCCTCCATCTCTGTGTCCTTGTCTTCCTCTCTGTGTCTCCCTCCCTCCCTCCCAGCCCAGCTTGTGTCTCTGCCAGACATTAAGTCCACGGTGATTGGGGGATTTCTGGCTAATAAATGGCCGCCTGACACCTGACTGCAGAATTACACTTACAGTGTCTGGGAGAAGAAAGAGAAAGAGAGAAGAAAAAAAAACACAAGAGAGAGCAAATGAGGAGCTAATGGCGGCTCAGTGGGGGCCCCCGTCCTTAATTGAGTACAATCATAAAGGTTAGATTAAGATTGAATAAGTATGTAAATAAATGCACTGCTTAATAAACTGCGGTGAGAAGAGGGAGAGCAACAGAGTGTCTGTGAAACAACGAGATGAGTTACTGTGGGGGGATGCAAGCCTGCTGATTGGTCGGCGGGAGAAGGGCGAAATTCATATGCGTCGCTTACTCTTGGTGACATTGACGTCTTATTGCCAAACGGCGACGGCGACACAAGAGCATCTAAACAAAACACAAGGACCCGCTGTCCGGGTCGGAGTGGAAGTGCACGAGACGCGCGGCTGTGAGCGTATGCTAATGCAATTGGTGGCAGCTGAATGGACTTACCCAGGGACCTGCGAGGCCCGCTATGACGTGTCCTCTTCCGATTGGACCCCACCACTGGCAGCCGGGGGCCAACCGCTCTGCCTCATCTGGAGAATTACTCAAATAAAGACACACTGGTGACCACATCGTGTTTATCGCGTTGTGAGGAAGTTTCAGAGTGGGAAACGTTTTCACTGTATAGTGATTATACACTTGTGACTTAAATACTAAAATCATACAATTCTGAGGGATGTTCCTTCGAAAGGGAAGGCATGTGGCTCAGGAGGTAGAGCGGGTCGGCTGGTCACCGGAAGGTTGCTAGTTCGATCCCCCGCTCCTCCTAGCTGAATGTCCAGGTGTCCCTGAGCAAGACACCTCCCCCTGACTGCTCCCGACGAGCTGGCTGTCGCCAGTGTGCATGAATGGGTGAATGTGAGGGAACATTGTACATTCAGCTTTGAGTGGCCACTGGTTAGAAAAGCGTGGCATGAACACAGTCCATTTATCAGTCAATGGATCAATAATCAGTGGACTCTTCCACTTCCCCTCTGTTCTCCCTCTCTGCCGTCCTCTGTGTCTGCAGGCCTGCTGTCGGGCCTGACCCCCGCCACGCCTTACGTCGTCACGGTGACCGTCTGCTCGCCCGGCGGCTGCACCGAGAGCCGGCGCCACGGGGACGAAGAGCGCGGAGACGATGACGAAGGAGCGGCGTGGCGCTTCACCACCCCTGAGGAAGGTGGGCCATGTGGGGTCTCTAGACTCCAGAGTGTGATGTGCATGTTTGATAGGATATAGAATTTATGATATTATTTGTATTTCTCTTGTACTTCCTTCCATTTATTTTGAGCTAGTGCTCTGTTACACACACACACACGCAAGCACGCACACACACACACACACACACACACACACACACACACACATGCACAAACACTAGCACACACGGACAAAAAAGTTACTTTTGGAGATTGAGAGCAAATCATGTTGGGAGAGAAGTAGAGACGGACTTCTCTCCGTCTCCCTCTCTCCTGCTCTATTAATCTGCGGAGGGATAACTGGCCTTGTTGGAGAGATAATGTGATGGCAGGGTCAGAGCGAAGAGAGGAAAAATCAATTCAAAGCAAAAAAAGAGAAGATGTTAAAAAACGACCGAGTACTGTATTGATTTAAGCCGAGCGGAGTTAAGTCTGTAGTAGAGGAGCAGGAGGAAGATGTTGGGTACACACTCTCAGATCGGCTGATATATTGTATTATATAACCCTATATACATCTTTTTCTACGTTTCGCAGATTCAGGGATTTTGGGGTTTATTTAATATTCATTGCTTTGCGCATAGTTTATTGTATGTTTGACTGCATTAATTTGAACTAGAATGAGATATCAAAATGGTTGAATATTGAATCATTTTACTGTAATGACATGAACTGGAAGCAATTTATTTTAATGTACCGGTTTTTGGTTTGAGTTGGACTAGGAGGATCAAAACCCAATATTACTACATACTATCATACTATAACTACATGCTATCACTACATACTATCACTACATACTATCACTACATACCGTCACTACATACCATCACTACATACCATCACTACATACCATCACTACATACCATCACTACATACCATCACTACATACCATCACTACATACCATCACTACATACCATCACTGCATACCATCACTACATACTATCACTACATACTATCCAGTGTTTCCTCTACCATTGTTCAGGCCTGGCGGGCCGCCAGGCCAACGAGCGCCCCCGCCAGGCCAACAACCGGCCAAAAAAATGAAAAGAAATGAAAAAGAGAAAAAAAAAAAAAAATGATTTTTTTTTATTTTTTATTATTATTATTATTAGCCATAATATCATAACCATCCAAGCTCACCACCAGCTATCTCAATATGTATTGGTGCTTTATGCTCCTGTACATGAAATTAGTTTACATTAAATCAACTTTGTTTTTAGAAAAACACTGTTTATTCTCCGGCAGAAGAACTATACCATGAACCGATCGCGTAAATGCGACGTCTGATTGGTTCAGCCCGCCGTTACCATGGACATTTTTACCGCCCCCGCGAAACACTAGCCTCGTTCTTTATATGTCCATAACTTAACCAACTTGTGATGGCTAAGCAAGTGTTTTATTTGGAAATAACCAACAAATACTCTAGCATCCCGTGAAAAATGTATAACAAATCACACCATCAGCTCTTACCACCGGGCCTAAAAAAAATTCTAGGGGAAACACTGCTATCACTACATACCATCACTCCCTAGCATCACTTAAAGACTAACCCTCTACTCTGGTTCAGCTCCCCAGGCTGTTCAACCCCCTGCTGGGGTATCATCCCCCGTCACCCTAAGCCTCTCCTGGGACCCCCCAACTAGGTACCACACATGCACACGCATGCGCACGCGCACACACACACACACACGCACACACACACACACACACAAACGTTGATTGAGCAGAACTCACACACAGTGTA
Organism: Gadus morhua; assembly: GCF_902167405.1. Classification (NCBI taxonomy): domain Eukaryota; kingdom Metazoa; phylum Chordata; class Actinopteri; order Gadiformes; family Gadidae; genus Gadus; species Gadus morhua. Next base: position 2,543,111 of record NC_044061.1, on the reverse strand, counting down.
TTCGTTTGTGCTTTCGTCAAATCTTAGTTTGTATTAAACTGAGTGTTTTATCATCATGACACTTTGTCACATGACCTTTGTCACATGACCTTTGACCTGTCTGTAGGCCCAACGGACTCATAACGTCCTACCACCTGTACCACAACGAGCAGCGGATCTACACCGGGAACCGCACACACTTCAACCTCACTGGTACGAGAGTCTGTGTGTGTTTGCTCGTTTGTATGTTAAATTGTGTGTGTGTGTGTGTGTCTCTGTGTGTGTGTTTGTGTCTATCAGAATGTGTTTGTGTTTATAAGAATGTGTGTGTGTTTGTGTGTGTGTGTGTGTGTCTGTTTGTACGTTAGATTGTGTTTGTGTGTGTGTGTCTGTTTGTACGTTAGTTAGTGTTCGTGTGTGTGTGTGTGTGTCTGCTTGTTTGTATGTTAGATTGTGTTTGTGTGTCTGTGTGTGTGTCTTTGTGTCTGTCAGAATGTGCGTGTGTTTGTGTATATAAGAATGTGTGTGTGAGAGAGTGTGTGGAGGTACAGCCCATGTCAGTGCTGGCTGTTAGGGGAGGAGTAGAGGATGAAGGGCAGGATGGAGAAGAGGATGGAGAGAGGGATTAGCATTTGAAAGAGGACATGGCATCTCAGCCCTTACCCAGGGAATAACACTTTCAAAAGGAGTGTTAAACACACACGCATGGGCTCATACACACACGCGCACACACACTCAAGAACTCACGCTCACACACACACACTCTAATATATTTTCGACATATTCACACAAATTAAAATAAATAACAAGCAAAACAGCAAAATCCCATAGACATGCATTCAGTCTTTGAACGTAAGCAATAAAGAGATAAATACAGAAGGAGACGCAACTGAGGCTAAAGCTTTGGCCCATTGCACTATCGCACGTTGCACTACACACATACACACATTGTCAGACACACACACACACCCAAACCCTGCTTATGTCAAACGGTTTAGCGTACACATGCAGCCAAATGCCTAACACATACATTTAAAAATCCATCCACAACCCTTTTCAAAGCCCAACACACCGTACACACAGCGTTCTGTCTTTGTCTTGTGTGTGCGTGGTGTGTGCTGGCCAATCAGGAGGCAGTGAGTGTCTTAGTGGGCTGATGTTGGGGGGTGTCTGATATCCACAGTGATGGGAGGATTATGGACGTGGTAATTATACCGTCCAGACAAGATCATATTACACTGAGGCCGAGTTCAACACCGCCAACTGTAGGGTGGAACATATCACCGATGGGGGAGAGAGAGAGAGACTGGGAAATAAATGGGAATACAGTCATAGCAATATCTTCATTTGCATTACATTTAAAGCATTTAGAAGACGCTTTTATCCAAAGCGACTTACAATAAACTTACAACAAGCACATTTGTCAGAAGAAAGAGAAACGACAATAAATCGCTGTCGGTACATAAAGGATGTTCATAGAACCAAGTGCCAAGCACTAACAATCACTAGGTTAACCCATTCCCCGTACACAATTTAACGAGCTAGGAAAGGATCTACACAACACTAAGTACTATTTTTAAGTGCCAGGACGTACGACAGACAATAAGTGTAAGAGGGATGAGGGGGGGAGGGGGGTTGAGTCTAGTTGAACTCTGAACTATTGAGTCTTGAGTTTTATGCTCTGTATACATTCTGCCCAATGTCCTTAATTCAACTTAGTTAAAATAATACTTCCAGACAGCTACTTATTAGATCAGATTCCATTCTATAGTGTTACATCTCTGTGCATAGTTTATTGTTACCTGTCGTGACTTACATTAAACGGACACAATGTGTGTGCGTGTGTGTTCCAGCTCTCGGCGTGTACTCCACCCACGCGTTGCTACTGAGCGCGTGCACCGCGGCCGGCTGTAGCAACAGCTCCCAGGTTACCATGGTTACCTCCCAGCTGCCCCCCGGGCCGCTGCCGCCCCCCCACCTCACCCTGATGGACGCCCGGACCATCCTGGTGGAGTGAGTTTGAGGCACCACGACGACACCTTCACCCTCTCACTCTCTCACACATTCACTCTCCGACACATTCACTCTCCGACACATTCACTCTCTCCCACATTCACTCTCCGACACATTCACTCTCCGACACATTCACTCTCTCACACATTCACTCTCTCCCACATTCAATCTCTCACACATTCACTCTCACACTACATGGATAGAAAACCACAGAAACAGAAAAGGGATCATTTGGTCAAAAAGTAAATCCCTTTAACGAACCCGAGTTAACGACGGTAGCGAGAGGACAACACGTCGGACTGCGGGCGAGCGAGGGAGACGGTTAAAGTGCGCGAGGACAACCCAGATCATCCTGCATGTCCACGACACATGTCCACCACACCCTCCCCTGCCTGAGACGCGCGGAGAAGGACAAACGCAGTGACCTTCTGCCGTGTTGTTTAGCATGCGGAATATTCTGCCGCGCTTGACCTTTGACCCGCAGGGGGAGGTGCCACCAAAAGACGGATCTGTGCCCCGTTTTATATTATGTGTGCAGATGTATGTGTGGGTGTATATGTATGGGTGTGCGTGTGTATGTGGGTGTATGGTTGTGCGTGTGTGTGTGTGTATGGGTGTGTGGGGGTATGGGAGTGTGTGTGTGTATGTGGGAGTGTGTGTGTGTGTGTGTCTGTGTGTAAAAGTAAATCTGTTTGAAAGCCATTAGTGCCCTCACTGTCACTTAGGACTCACCGCAGGAGGGAGATTTGCCACACACACACGCACACACACGCACGCGCGCGCGCACACACACACACACACACACACACACACACACACACGCGCATACACACACACACGCTCATACACACACACGCGCATACACACACACACGCATACACACACACACGCATACACAGAAACACACAAACAAATGCATATACACACACATACACAGACAGACACACACACAGACAGACACAAACCAATAAACAGACAGACACACATACATACACACTCAGAAGTAACCCACAAAGGCAAACACAATAGTAAGTTGTGTTTTCTTGATTTTAAACATGTGATTTAATAACAATATGATTCGGAATCTACTGATCCAAACACACTTCTGTACTGACCCTATCAGTCAGGTTGTGCTATTTGAGTGGGAGTTACCTCCACTCAGTTCAACAATATCAATACAAAATCAGAATTAATACATAATATTAATATGGTTGTAGTAAAAAACACGGTGATTACTCCAGAAGAGATTACCACGTAGCATCTCTTCTCATAGCGGTATCAGAACACACACGGCTAAGAATACACTTTTCTTGCTCAGGGATGAATGCGGATTTGGAAGTGCCTTGTTAGCACATTGTTAATGGGCATAGGTGAGGAGTTCACCCCTGGTCAATACCCTGCCTCGGTCTCTGTGAGAACAGCAGAGCAGCGTTCAGACGGAGCGACGCGGCCAGGGGAGAACGATGAGTTAGAACAGCCGACAGGACGTTATGATGGAGAGAGGAGGATAGTTAGTTACACATCGCTTTAAATTTAAACCTAGTTAGTGCTTGGCACTTGGTTCTATGAACATCCTAACTGTTCCCACAGTTATATGGTGGTGTTTCTCCTTCTTCTGACAAATGTACTTATTGTGAGTTGCTTTGGATAAAAGCGTCTCCTAAATGCCCTTAATATAAATGTATATACCAAAAACATCATGGAGAAGAATGAAAAAATAATGACTTCTTTGTGAAATGTATTTTAAGCGGTGTATCTATGAACATTTCATGCAACCCCCTTTCCAATAACTTATGGGACTTAATATTATTTTTAGAGTGATGGAAAGGTTTGAGTTTCTTGCTTTGAAGACGATGTGGGGTGTTTGGAATCGGCGCCTTTCCACGGCGATCACCTGAGATCACAGATGGAACCTCATTACACCTTAATGATTATTTTAAAGCCCGTCTAAAACCATTGGTTTTCGAGAGCCATTATTGCAATGAATTATTATACAAATTATCACAACTCCCCTTTGATTTAGTGATTCGCAAAATGGCCATACATCACCGTGACAATCGACAGCGTATAAATCTTATAATAAATGTGATAGATTAGCAAAGTAGCTAATTGTGTGGTAACACACATTCATCAGTCATTCAAAACTGTCTTAATGTAAGGAGGCTGAAGGGAATCCATTCCCTTTCCAAACAGCCTCTGTTGGTTGCGTTCTTAATATTAATAACAATTAAGTTATTTTGTTTTTATCAATTAAATGTATTCTATCAAAAGTAAACAACTAAAATAATGCTAATTGATATTAGTAGCCGTTTATTCACATCTCTCACATTTGATTTATGATGGCACTCTGTGTATGATCTGTTTTAAATTGTAAATTATAATTTAAATGATTGAAAACAAGTGTTTCTAGAAAACATTGTTTCTCCAGGCCCTCCCATTCAGACAGCAGAGCACAAGACAATATAATATGGATGTAATTAATATCTGCAATTTCTATTATAAATAATTTAAATCAAACTAAATCCTGATTGAAAAAGAGAAGCCGTCTGAAGCTCATTTCTCGACCGATGAATAACTTGCTACAGATTCTGTGATGTGATTTAATGAACAGCACAGAGGCACACCCCATTTAGTCAATCACGTGAGTGTGTGATTGTTGACAGTTTCCTCCTCACTCTTCCCTCATCCTCAAATCATCATCATTTATTCATCCGCTCTCGTTGTTTGTTTACTTTCCCAACGTCGGACTGAGAAATACCGGGCGGCACCGAACTGTAACAGTGGAACTTTAACGATAACCGTCCGTCTGTCCAGGTGGTCTCGCCCGACGCAGGTGAACGGCGTCCTGACGTCCTACGTGGTGTACCTGTCCCGCGAGGGGGCGGGGCCTCAGCCCGTGTACAACACCACCCATCTCCGTGAGAGCCACACCCTGCAGCACCTGCGGCCGGGCAGCACCTACACCGTCAGCGTGGCGGTGAGTGCACTTCACACACGCACACGCTGACAAACCCAGACCATAAACACAAACACACACACACGCAGACAGACGCAGACAGACACAGACAATAAACACACACACACACTCTCAGACAGACGCAGACAATAGAGACACAAACACACCAACAGACCCAGACATACAGGCAAACAGGGAGGGGATCGCACACATGAGCCCACACACACATGCAACCACACACACATGCACCCACACACACATGCACCCACATGCACCCACACACACACATGCACACACACACACACACACACCGTGCTTCCTGTGTGTGCTTCACGTGTGCTTCACGTGTGCTTCATGCGTGCTTCACGTGTGCTTCACGTGTGCTTCGTGCGTGCTTCACGTGTGCTTCCTGTGCGTTGTATGCCAGGCCTGCACGGGAGGTGGGTGTACCCTCAGCCCCCCCAGCCGTGCCCGGACGGAGGAGAGCACTCCGGAGAACGTTGCGGCCCCCCTGGTCACGCCTCTGTCCCCCCATGCCTTAAATGTTACCTGGACAGCCCCGGACACGCCCAATGGTGAGAGCCGACACACACACACGCACACGCACACGCACAAACACACCAGACACAACTGAGCTGCTGCTGGGGACATGATTGATTCAGGATTAGAATGCTGAACCAGGGCAGCACACAATAAGTTATAATAAATATAAAAACAGTTTTATAAATACATAACCAACCCGTGACAATATAAAGCCATACCCAAAATAAAGGCAGCTGGGAGATGTGAGTACAAAAAGACATGTGTGAAAATATGTACGGAGGAGAATCAGATGGGATGTGATCCGGCGTTTGGCTCGACAAACCGAGCATTGAACGCACGACAGCGCTCACTTTGGTCGAGTGTTTCATAGAGAGCGTCAATAAGGGCGGCGCCGGCGTCTCTCATTGGCCCGGGCGCGGCCCGCGGACACAGCGCTCTGTGAAGAGGCCGTGAGGCAAGCAAGCTGTTCACCTGACTGAATAGAGGGGTTATGAGGAATCCACCAAGAGAGAATCAGAGAGAGGGGGGGGGGGGAGATAGAGGGGGAGGGGAAGGGGGGGAGAGTTATGAGGGAGAATGGAGAGAAATTAAAGATGGGGGGGGGGGGGGAGAGGGAAGGGAAACGGCGGACATAGCTAACAGACACATGAAGACGTAGACCAATAGCGGACGAGAGATGGAGCTGGAGGAGGAGAGAGAAAGAGGAGGAGAGAGGAGAGAGAGGAGAGAGAGGAGGAGAGGGAGAGAGGAGGGGAGAGAGAGAGAGAGAGAGAGAGAGAGAGAGAGAGAGAGAGAGAGAGAGAGAGAGAGAGAGAGAGAGAGAGAGAGAGAGAGAGAGAGAGAGAGAGAGAGAGAGAGAGAGAGAGAGAGAGAGAGAGAGAGAGAGAGGCGTGGAGTGAGGGACACTGGAAATTTCTTAAGTGGATGAAAAGTGCTCCCTTTTGACTGAACTGAGAACTGCAGGCTGGCAGCAGCAGCTTCTCCCTCACTGCTCTACCTGGCCCTCCTGCTCTCTCCTCCATCTCCTCCTTTCACAGCCAGGAGCTGCCGTCCTGAGGTGGTCCTATCGGGGATCAGGGAATGAATTATTGAAGTTGTAGTGGTAGTTAAAGGTTGTGTACATTTTGATAATTTGGTTTCGAAATACTTTAAATGAAATGAAATAATTGATCAGGCTTCACACCGCTCTGGACATTTTAGAAACCGGTTGTCGAGGGATGTGAGATGAAAGTACTTGATAACTTTTTTAAATGCTTTATTATACCTCTCATGAATACACACATAACACTCCGAAATGTTTAATGTTAAATCCCTTTGGTTGATCACCTGCTCTAGAATAGTGCGTTTGAATGCTGCATTTTATCAAACACAGCGTCGTAGGCCATATGACAATGCCCTATAAGAAACACCATACAATCTGTGGAACCCAATAAATTAAGTGATCACAGTAACACCCGAAGATTTCCCACTCCATTTCACTCTCCAACGCAGAACCCGCGTCACATATTGTCTAATATTATTGCAACGCCAGTTAAAGTGTGCGTGGTTCCCCGACGGCCGCGCGCGTGTGCAGCGTGGACCACGGTTTATGTCCGTCCCCTCGCCGGAGCCTTCCCATAAACCCCCTGATGTGTGTTCGTATTAGCCCGCGTGAATCGCCGTCCACACTAAGAGAGACACTTAATCATGATTACCGGATTAACTCATGCTCACTACGCACAAGTCTACACACGCAGAAAGAGAGGAGCTCAGTTGTGTGTGTTTTTTTTTTTTTAAAACTGACTGCAACAATGAGGATGATGAGGAGGACGAAGATGATGATGGGAGGAGGACAAGTGTGCTGCGGCTCGCTCGGGATTGTGTTTATATTCTCTCTCTCTCTCTCTCTCGTATCTCTCTCTCTCGTTTCTCTCTCTCTCTCTCTCTCTCTCTCTCTCTCTCTCTATCTCTCTCTTTCTCTCTCTCTCTCTCTCTCTCTCTCTCTCTCTCTCTCTCTCTCTCTCTCTCTCTCTCTCTCTCTCTCTCTCTCTCTCTCTCTCTCTCTCTCTCTCTCCCTGTGTCTTCCTCACACTCTCCTCCTCCTCTCCCCAATTCCGTGGGGCTTTGCAGGGATAATCCTCTCGGGGATTAGGTGGGGGCAACACGCAGACAAAGAGGGGAAATAAGCCTGTTATGCATTCACTGCTTCATTTCCCAACCTGTCTTTATTACAACCTATACTGATACGGGCTTACACACACACACACACACACACACACACACACACACACACACACACACACACACACACATACAGATACAGTAACACACACACACACACACACACACACACACACACACACACACACACACACACACGCATACTGGCACAAACACACTAACACAGGCAGGCACACACACACACACACACACACACACACACACACACACACACACACACACACACACACACACACACACACAGTGATTGAGCACATTAAGAGCTTTCCAGCTCTGGTTTTGTTGGGCGCTGTTCTCCCTGATGGGTGTGTATGTATCTGCATTGAGCAATAAAAACCCACACATGATTAAATCAGAATAGACTCTTAGTTCTCAGCGCTGATCTCTTGAGCCCCTGTATGCATTTTTATTAAGGAAACCACATTTGGAAGCATACTGTTTCCTTTATATGAGGGGGATGTAATGCAATGTAATTATCTTGTCGCCGCCTACGCACGTGTGAGTGTTTCTGTGGGTTTGTGTGCATGTTAGTTTACTGTGGTGTGTGTATGTGCTATGTCTTCTATCTATGTATTTAAAAAACTCTCATGAACATTCATATTATATTGTCCTACACATAATACTGTCAGTGTTCAGGTGTGTGTGTGTGTGTGTGTGGGGGGGGGGGGGGCTGTGTGTGTGTGTGTGCCTGTATGTATGTATGTATGTGTGTGTGGGTATGTGTGTGAGTGTGGGCGCGCAGGAGTGTGTGCGCTTGTGTATGTGTGTTCCACTCCCACTGTCCGTGGTGGGATGCTCCCAGTGCATGTGAACTGTAGTCGGCTGCCTCAGACCATTCAGTGGAAGCGGTGAATGAAGAGATGAGCAGCAGTGGCCACTAGAGGCCATTGCTGGTATTTATTTACTCATAATATTCCAAGAGTTCATTAAAAAAACACCAGCAGTATTACCGTACATTAGAAGATGAATGTTGACAATATTTAAAAATATTTGCAGGTAATAAAATAAAATAAAACAATTCACTTTTAGATATATATATGTGTGTGTGTGTGTGTGTGTGTGTGTGTGTGTGTGTGTGTATTTATATATAAATGTATTTATCTATAAATGTATGTATATATATACAGGTGCTGGTCATATTATTAGAATATCATGAAAAAGTTGATTTATTTCATTAATTCCATTTAGAAAGTCAAACCTGTAGAATGTATACATTCATTCCAAACAGACTGATACATTATAAGTGTTTTTTGCCAAAAAGAAGATGATTATAGCTGACAACCAATGAAAACCCTAAATTCAACATCTCAGAAAATTAGAATATGGTGAAAAGGTCAGATATTGAAGACACATGGTGCCACACTCTAATTAGCTAACTAACTCAAAACACCTGGAAAAGCCTTTAAATGGTCTCTCGTTTTGATTCTGTATGACACACAATCATGGGGAAGACTGCTGACTTGACAACTGTCCAAAAGATGACCATTGATACTTTAAAGAAGGAGGGCAAGACACAAAAGGTCATTGCCAAAGAGGTTGGATGTTCCCAGAGCTCTGTGTCCAAGCACATTAATAGAGAGGCGAAGGGAAGAAAAAGATGTGGTAGAAAAGAGTGTACAAGCAAGAGGGATAAACGCGCCCTGGAGAGGATTGTCAAACAAAACCGATTCAAAAATGTGGGGGAGATCCACAAAGAGTGGACTGTAGCTGGAGTCAGTGCTTCAAGAAGCACCACACACCGACGTATGCAAGATATGGGCTTCAGCTGTCGCATTCCTCGTGTAAAGCCACTCTTGAATAAGAGACAACGTCAAAAGCGTCTCGCCTGGGCTCAAGACAAAAAGGACTGGACTGCTGCTGAGTGGTCCAAAGTTATGTTTTCAGATGAAAGTAAATTTTGTATCTCCTTTGGAAATCAAGGTCCCAGAGTCTGGAGGAAGACAGGAGAGGCACAGAATCCACGTTGCCTGAAGTCCAGTGTAAAATTTCCACAGTCAGTAATGGTCTGGGGTGCCATGTCATCTGCTGCTGTTGGTCCACTGTGTTTCCTGAGGTCCAGGGTCAATGCAGCAGTCTACCAGGAAGTTTTAGAACACTTTATGCTGCCTGCCGCGGACCAACTTTATGGAGGTGACGATTTCATTTTCCAACATGACTTGGCACCTGCACACAGTGCCAAATCTACCAGTACCTGGTTTAAGGACCATGGTATCCCTCTTCTTGATTGGCCTGCAAACTCACCTGACCTTAACCCCATAGAAAACCTATGGGGTATTGTGAAGCGGAAGATGCGAGATGACAGACCCAACAATGCTGAAGAGCTGAAGGCCACTATTAAAGCAACCTGGGCTCTCATAACACCTGAGGAGTGCAACAGAATGGTCGACTCCATGCCACGCCGTATTGCTGCAGCAATTCAGGCAAAAGGAGCTGCAACTAAGTATTGATTGCCATACATGCTGAAACTTTCCATGTTCATACTTTTCAGTTGGCCCACATTTCTAAAAAATCATTTTTTGTACTAGTCGTAACTAATATTCTAATTTTCTGAGATACTGAATTTGGGATTTTCAGTAATTGTCAGTACTAATCATCCAAATTAAAAGAAATAAACATTTCAAATATATCACTCTGTGTGTAATGAATTGATATAATATGTAAGTTTCACGTTCTGAATATAATTACTGAAATAAATCAACTTTTTCATGATATTCTAATAATTTGACCAGCACCTGTATGTGTGTATATATACTGTTTATGCTAGGAAGGAATATGGTTTAAAAGCATATGGTGTAAATAGATTTCTGATTTAAAAACCAGCGTAGATCATTCTGGTCCTGTGTTCCCCAGGTGTGCTCACCAGTACATCATTCTGGTCCTGTGTTCCCCAGGTGTGCTCACCAGTACGTCATTCTGGTCCTGTGTTCCCCAGGTGTGCTCACCAGTGTAGATCATTCTGGTCCTGTGTTCCCCAGGTGTGCTCACCAGTACATCATTCTGGTCCTGTGTTCCCCAGGTGTGCTCACCAGTACATCATTCTGGTCCTGTGTTCCCCAGGTGTGCTCACCAGTGTAGATCATTCTGGTCCTGTGTTCCCCAGGTGTGGTCCCCAGTACATCATTCTGGTCCTGTGTTCCCCAGGTGTGCTCACCAGTGTAGATCATTCTGGTCCTGTGTTCCCCAGGTGTGCTCACCAGTACATCATTCTGGTCCTGTGTTCCCCAGGTGTGCTCACCAGTGTAGATCATTCTGGTCCTGTGTTCCCCAGGTGTGGTCCCCAGTACATCATTCTGGTCCTGTGTTCCCCAGGTGTGCTCACCAGCTACGGGGTGTGGGTGGACGGGGAGCTCCTGCTGAACTCCAGCTCCTCCCAGACCTCCTTCGTGGTGGAGGGTCTCTCCCCCTGGAGCCTGCACACGCTGGGGCTGCAGGCCTGCACCGCCCAGGGCTGTGGAAGGGGACCCCCGGTGAGTAGGGACCCCGAGGGCACCCCATCACAGTCCATGTTAAACAGACACCCAGGCACTGGGACACATGTGTAGGCTGGTGTACCACCGTCTCCCATCAACACACACAGAAACACACACACATGTAAAAGTGTGTGTGTGTGTGTGTGTGTGTGTGTGTGTGCACGCATGCGTGTGTGTCTGCGTGTGTTGATTAGGCTGTGTTTGTGTGTGGTTTAGGCTGTGTGACTGTGTGTTTGTGTGTGTGTGTGTGTGTGTGAGACTCTGTGTGTGGGTCTGCTTGTGTGTGTGTGTGGGCGTGTGCTTGTGTATGCGATTGGGTGTAGTTTAGGCTGTGTGTGTGTATGTGTGCCCCTGTGTGTGTGTGTGTGTGTGTGTGTGTGGTGTGTATGTGTGTGTGAATGTGTGTGTGTGTGTGTGTGTGTTTGTGTGTGTGTGTGTATGTTTGCCCCTGTGTGTGTGTGTGTTTATGTGTGTTCCTGTGTGTGTGTGTGTGTGTGTGTGTGTGTGTGTGTGTATGTGTGCTCCTGTGTGTGTGTGTGTGTGTGTGTGTATGTGTGCTCCTGTGTGTGTGTGTGTGTTTGTTTGCTCCTGTGTGTGTGTGTGTGTGTGTGTGTGTGTGTGTGTGTGTGTATGTGTCCTCCTGTGTGTTTGTGTGTGTTATGTGTGCTCCTGTGTGTGTGTCTCTCAGAGGGAGCGTGTCCGTGTCACCGGGCTTCATAAAGGTGATCGATCCTCGCTGCTCAATAACAAGGGTTGGCGTGGCGACGCTGACATTTGGTAGCAAATGCCACTCGGCGGCGGGCGACGCCCCTAATGCGAGGCCACATGCTTTGGGCGTTTTTCCAATAGCGGCGCCGCGTTTAGTCGGACGCACACGGGAACCGCTGACACAGCACGATACGGGACATAGGGGGGAGGAGAGGGGAGGGGGAGAGGACAGAGGGAGGAGGAGGGGGAGGAGAGGACAGAGTGGGAGGGAGAAGAGGAAGAGGGGGTCTGGAGGGGAGAGAGAACGAGGGAGTGGACAGGGACTAGAGGAGGAGAGGAAGAGGAAGAGAGGGTCTGGAGGGGGGAGAGGGGTGAGGGAGGTTAGAGAGAGGGGCAGAAGAGCAGAGTGACGGGGGAGAGATCAGTGGTCAGAGGAGAGGCGTTGTGGTGGGGAGGAGGACGGGGCGGGGGCTGTGTGGGGGGACGGGGGGCAAAGCGAAGTTAGGAGGAAGAGAGGGAGGGAAACGCTGAAGAGAAGGAGATCAGAATACTATCAGGGTGGGTTAATCAGCTCCAATCAACACCTGCCGGTGATCTCCAGTTCCTGTTGAGCGTACTCGCTCTACTACACACTAACTGATTAGCGGTAGCTCGCTCGCTGCTATGAATCGGGAGTCATCCGGTTCGTACACACAGAACATTC
>NC_044061.1:2459023-2530019 GCF_902167405.1 Gadus morhua | reverse complement strand
TTCAAATCTACCCGGTTTCGTTTTGGATTCGTGTGTACGCCTGAAACCGATTGAAACCGCAAACCATGACGTCATCGCCCCACCCCTCGACCTTCTAGCCAATGGCTCTTAAGCACGCGGAGTCTCAGAAATCACATGCGAGCATGCGCATAAGGGCAGCCTTTATGCGAATGCTCGCCTCTTCTTCTTATTTCATTTCTTCTGGATTTCTGTACCAGAAGAGGCGCCCCTTATGGGCCTGGAATGTGTACTACAGCGTTTCTACAGATCTACCCGGTTTCGCTTGGCTTCGTCTTTACGGAGATACTTTGAAACCGGATAGATCGAAACCGTAACGGTTTCGCCCGTTTCGGCTTCGTGTGAACGGGGCCTATAGCAACATACGATGTAGCGCCTCACCTCAGCCTCTCCAACCACGTACCCCACGTTTTGAGCCATCCCCCTCCCCCCAGGGTCCTACCTGACACCAGGTAGGGTCCCCTCCCCCCCCCCCCCCCCCCCAGGGTCCTACCTGACACCAGGTAGGGTCCCCCCCCACCTCCCCCCCCAGGGTCCTACCTGACACCAGGTGCTTCTCCGACAGCATGATCTTGGTGACGGGGCTGCGGTGGACGGTGAAGGTCTGGAAGAGCTGGGGGCCCGAGCCCACCGTCTCGGGGTGCTGCACGATGACGCGCACCGCCCCGCTGCTGGTGCCGTAGGAGATCTCGATCCAGTTCCCGCTCACACCTGGCCGGGGGTTCGGAGAGGAGCGTTTGGATGAGTGAGTGAGTGAATGAATGGGCGGAGAAATGAATGAATGAACTGATATTCAAATGACGGCATCAATGATTGTCCCTGTCCTGAAGTGTTTGAGCAGCTGAAACAGTGTATGGTTTAGTAGTCGTCTTCATCTTACCATATTGAATTCTGGTCACTGCCATCCCAAGTTGAAAGTGTATGGAAAAACAATCACGGATGGCAAATGATTATTACATCCCAGCGAGGCCGGCTATGACATTCGCTAAAACGACTAAAAAGCTAAAACTATTACTGTACAAGTTCACAAGACCATCAGATGTGCGCAGTGATACCAATCTAAAGAAACAAAGAACAATAGCATATCTGAATCATATCAAAGTATTATATTGTATTATACTGAATTATCATATATTTTGAACAGTGCTGAATGAATCGAGATGAAAACTACTAATCCATAGACTGTTGACACCACAAGTCCAGATAACACTGGTATGTTTCTCTTGTTAAAATGTGTTCTTACAGGTGAGTGTATATCGCTGTAACCCGACAGCGGCTGTGAGTCTCAAGTCTAATATCTGATAGTGATCTGCAGGCATGCACATTAAGATGGGTACTACAGTGTGACTCCTAGCGGCGGTCGCCTGCGTGTACTGACTGGTTTTGGGCGTGAGGTACACGGACAGCGCGGTGATGGCGTCGTTAGACGGGTCGTGATAGAGCTCCGTCACCAGCAGGTCGTTGTCCTTCATCCTCAGGGGGAACTTCTGCATGTCTGAGGAACACAACCAGTGACAACACTGAGTACACCAGCATGTCTGAGGAACACAACCAGTGACAGAACACTGAACACACCCGCATGTCTGAGGAACACAACCAGTGACAACACTGAACACACCAGCATGTCTGAGGAACACAACCAGTGACAACACTGAACACACCAGCATGTCTGAGGAACACAACCAGTGACAACACTGAACACACCAGCATGTCTGAGGAACACAACCAGTGACAACACTGAGTACACCAGCATGTCTGAGGAACACAACCAGTGACAGAACACTGAACACACCCGCATGTCTGAGGAACACAACCAGTGACAACACTGAATATACCAGCATATCTGAGGAATACAACCAGTGACAACACTGAACACACCAGCATGTCTGAGGAACACAACCAGTGACAACACTGAACACACCCGCATGTCTGAGGAACACAACCAGTGACAACACTGAACACACCAGCATGTCTGAGGAACACAACCAGTGACACAACACTGAACACACCAGCAGTCACCACTGCCATCTGGAGTTGTGTGAGTGGGATTGGTGAGTGTGTACGTACCTATGTAGTAGATGGATCCATTGTTGCAGCCCAAAAGTAGGAAGGAACCGGCAGTATCACAACTGGTGATAGGAACCACATCCTGAACCTGCACCAATGAGAGACAGGGAGAGAGAGACACACACACACACACACACACACACACACACACACACACACACACACACACACACACACACACACACACACACACACACACACACAGGCGTTTATAAAAAATAAAAAATAGGGCTTATAAGGAAAAAAATAATATGAGTATCATGTTTTTTACCTGCCAGTGTTGCGTCACTGCGTTCCAGACGCCAACCTTCCCAGTATGGCTGGTAGCCACCAACTGGTTCCCAATAAAGAAGAGACTGTCTACTGGGACACCCAGACTGAAGACCCCTGCACAGGGACAAGTGGGGACAGAAAGGACAAAAACAAGATTCGTAAGCAATTCTCCATTCTCAATCTAGGCATTTGTACCTTCTGCACGTGGTGTAGAACTTATCTCTAAGCTTAACTTAGTTCTACCATCGATGTAGGACTCATCTTTTAGCTTAACTTAGTTCGACACTTGGTGTAAACTTTGCAGTAGCAGTAAACGCGGACTGACTTTTCAATGATTGTTTTAAGAATTTGTCATTCAATACAATCGTCATTTACGTGAGCTCTTGTCCCCCCTCTACTCTGTTCTCAAACACTCTAGAAGAAGATGTATTATTGACACATTGTGTACAAATCTGTGGCTATAACTACATCCCTCAGAAATCTCCTCCGTCTGCACCAAGGTTCAGTTCACGACGGTTAATAGTGATATCACGAGTTATCCAACCAGACAGGCTGGCCACAGTGAGACACACTTCAATTCTGTTGTCAGGTCGTTTGAGTCGCACATCCTATGCGTTCTCAAAGTACCATCAAATATTCACTTTGCAATTTACAATCAATATTTAAAATAATGTGCCAGCATTGCTGCCTTCCCAGAATATGGGAGTGAATTGAACCCTCACTTCAGACCAAGCTTACTATATGATACAATAACAGCTACATCGGTCTTGAGAAGGATCCCATTAACCAATTAAGCCGTTATTTAAGCCCATACCGATCTCATTGCCACTGCCTCCATCTTGGATGCTCCAGAGGATGATGCTGCTCTCCGAGGCGGCTGCCACCATCTTGTCCTTGTCGCCATGGGGACCACCCACCACCTTGGCGTTGAGCGCGATGCGTTCGATGGTGGAGTCGAGGTAGGGAGAGGAAAAGACCTGCTGCCAGCCGGAGGACTCCTTGATCCTGGTGGAGGTGAGACGCACACACACGGTTAGAGACGCACACACACGGTTAGAGACGCACACACACGGTTAGAGACGCACACACACGGTTAGAGACGCACACACACGGTTAGAGACGCACACACACGGTTAGAGACGCACACACACGGTTAGAGACACACACACACGGTTAGAGACGCACACACACGGTTAGAGACGCACACACACGGTTAGAGACACACACACACGGTTAGAGACACACACACACGGTTAGAGACACACACACACGGTTAGAGACGCACACACACGGTTAGAGACACACACACACGGTTAGAGACACACACAGTTAGAGACACGCACACACGGTTAGAGACACACACACGTTTAGAGACACACACAAAGTTAGAGACACCACTACACCGTTAACCCACACAATGCCCCCACAGACCCCCAGAAAGAAAACATTACACTAAGAAGCTGAGACGATGGCCATGCTAGAAATATGACTAGTTCACTAACGAGCACTTTATTACTAAGTGTGAGTCAAAGCTGTTCAACAGCCAATCAGAGGCTGAGGACCTGTAGCAGATGACGTAGTGAGCGTATGCGGCGACGATCCAGTTGTGGTGTCCGGTTATGATCAGCACCTTCCTGGGGTCGATCACAGGCCCTGAGCATGGGCAGACACACAGAGAGACAGTCAGCTTACAATACAGTTATTATGCAAAGAAAAGGATGCAAAGTAAACTAAAAACTCACATGTCATGGATTCCTAAACCATCTTCCTATCAGGCAGATGAAAGCGCTCTCTAAGAGCTCATGTGTCACCGTCAATAGTCTCACGGCGCACGTTAAACTCAAAGGGCTCCAAACTCTGTCGGAGCGCGTTAGCCTCAGTCTTACAGCACCGCAAACCCGCGTGAGCGCGCAACACAAAGCACAGGCAGAAAGGACCCCGTGCTTCCGCCTGACTGGCCCGCCTGTCACAACATCCTCCGCTCCTCGCCTTCAATGACCTCATTCGTGCTGCTGGCGGAACATGGCTGAACACCCAGATGTTGTTACGTGATCAGAGGCACACTCGCCGACTCCAGGTCCCACCCTGGAGAACCACACGACTCCAGGTCCCACCCTGGAGAACCACAGGACTCCATGTCCCACCCTGGAGAACCACACAACCCCAGGTCCCACCCTGGAGAACCAGAACCAGAGCCCGGTGATACCCCGCGTTCCCTCCCCTCCCGCCCTGCGGCCTCCAGACACCCAGGCGTCCCGTGCACTGACCCAGGCGCTGGCTGTCGTCTTCGGGATGCGGGGGGCCGGGGAGTGAGGGGTGCGTGGAGGGGCCGGTGCGGTTGAAGCCCCCCTCCGCCCCGGTGGGGGCGGGTCGGTCTTCGGGACTGGGGCCGGGCGCTGGGGAGGCGGAGCTCCACTTACGGGCCGGGACGACTGGGAAGGAAGGAACATGTGACTTGGCTGTTTTTAATAGCTTGCCGATTAAAACCGGATGAATATTGATCACAATCTACTCTTCCATATTCTTCTTCTTCCTGGTACTAGGCTTGTTGCCTGGAAACACTGAGGAAGTGTTCCGTTGATCAATCATTCATGTTGTTTATAATTTATTCATGCACGTTATTGAAACAGGTGTCGGCCCAGGACTCTGATTGGTCCGTTCTCTCGTTTGGCCGATGTGATTGGTCCAGTACCTGGAGGCGGGAGGTAGCCGTGGAAGAGGACGCTGCCACAAGACGAGCGGTCGAGCTCCTCACACAGCAGCAGGCGACGCACTGTGAGAGGACACACAAACGCACACAATAAAACGCACAACGTCATACATGTACAAGTACACAGAAACGCACAAAACACAACGCACACCCTGGTCATACATGTACAACTACACACAAACACACAAAATATAACGCACATCCTGGTCATATATGTACAAGAAAATTACAACGCACAACCTGGTCATACATGTACAAGAACACACAAAATACAACACACACCCCTGGTCATGCATGTACTGTTAAATATTACACCTTCACATTTGATACATTAAAATAGTACGGATTACAACAACACGCGTCTTATGTAACCATGTCGGAGTTCGGTATATTTTCTGTGGTGGGAAAGGACAAGGCCTATTTATTGAAACACGAGACTCTCCCGATGTGAAGGGCCGGGGCTCTCTCACCTAGAGGAGTTATCCCGTAGAACTCTGCTTCATGACGCAGAACGCTGATGGTCATCCCTCTGCCAACAGACAACACGATGCATCATGGGAGTTCAGGAAACATAAAACCAGTATCAATCTTCGTCAGCAATTGTCTGCTGATCTTTTTAAGGGTAAGAAAGAACGAGACACATATAGTGCCTTCATGAAGATGTGACTGTAATTAATTTGGATGGTATTTATATATAACTCCAGTACTTTGAAACCAACAGTTAAAAATAAGTATTGGCATCAGAATGCCCTGTATGTTTTTGTTTTTTTCGGTAACTCTTTATTTAAGTGATCAATGTTATCAACATGTTCAGTTGTTTCCCATCATCCACCCAATAGTCTACGACGTAGTGAAGGGTTCTCACCGCAAGTCCAACTCTTTGGTTCTGAGAAAATTCAAGATGGGTGCAAAAGCGGTGGGGTCGCGATCGATGAAGATCTGGATCACAAGAGGCATTCACACAGTGACACACAATTCCTCTTTCACTTCATCTCATGAGGAACTTGATACTGTCACACAGTCTGTCTGCAAAAGGCTCAGACGTAACACGTTGGTTGTTGGGGTCGATCTACATAAAGACAATAGCTAATGAGTGAACAACAATGTTTTCCTTTATGTGTGTTTAGTTGGTTTGTGGACGTGGCCTAGGCCTGGGTTAGATGGACCGACAGACAGGGGGGGACAGACATACTTACAGCTCCAGTTTCATCCCTTAGTGTTGATATCCGGCCACTCAGCAAACTGAAACGCACACACGCACACGCACACGCACTAGTTAGTTCAACCAAGTGTTCGGCAAATTGATGTTAAGCACATTTGAAGATGTCAAATATGTGTACTGTAGTGTTTGTGTAACAATTTAATGCTTAGATCTATAGTGACTCCAGGATATATACTATGAGTGCAGATACTGACAATAAACACAAAAGACTTAAGGACAGCTGGACGGAGCAGCTGTCAGATAGGGGACTGGGCTCAGGGATTGGTTTAACGCGGTAGTGATAGGGACATGACTGCCCTGTCACCACTCTGTACCCTCCAACCCTCCAAACAAACGTTAGACGCTGTTATTATTGTCAATGGTAACCATGACATTATTGTTGGTTTTAAAGTGAATTGACAATTCATAAAACAGGTAATAACACTGGCATTTACTGCCGTGGTTAAAGGGGTTGTTATCAAGCTATTAATGCTCTCAATATGGGGGATAGGGTGACATTCAAGTTGGGTTTATTGGTTTATCTACCGATGACATCAGGGTACAAACCTGGAGAAGAAGGAGTCCGGAACCCAGATCAACGTCTGCCTCGAGGTGCTGAACCTGCAACCACAATGACACAACCCTCAGTGATGTGATGATGGGTCATGCTGCTAACGAGGATGCTGCCCCCCTGCCCTTCATGCATTATGGGATGGAACAATAACATAACATGACTGGTATAAGTCACATCCATGAAGGCTGGTAACCGGAAGGTTTCTAGTTCGTTCCCCGGCTCCTCCTAGCTGTGTGTCGAGGTGTCCCTGAGCAAGACACCTCACCCTGACTGCTCCTGACCAGCTGGCTGTCACCCTTCGTGGCTGACGGCGCCGTCGGTGTGTGAATGTGTGCATGATTGGGTGAATGTTGGGCAATATTGTAAAGAGATTTGAGTGGCCACTGGTTAGAAAAGCGCGATATAAATGCAGTCCATTTACTATTCAAGTCGAGCATGTCACCTGCATACCAGTCAGTCAACACGCCTATGCTCATCAATACATCATCACATGCAGTGATGGGTAGGTGAGCGGGTTCCAGCAGCTGTCACGCACTCCGACCTACCGAGTCCCGCCGACGTTCAGCTGGATGATCTCACCCATCCCGGGCGCCGCCGCGGGGGTCCCGTTCGAGGCCATGTCGCTCGCCCCGGTGGACTGTGTGTCCGTGTTGAGGTTATTATTGGTGTATTGCGCTGTAATAAAAGATGCGACTACCCAACGGTGCGGCTCTCTCTCTCTCCCCCGACCCCGGTGACGTCCCCCGCCTCACCACATCTCTCCCCCATTCCCATCAGATGTCCCGCTGAGTGCGTCCTGCTGCGGCACGGCGGGCGTTGAACCGACAACCATCTATCGAGGTGCGCACATCCAACGCGAATAATAAATTATCTCACAACACGCATTTTAACCCATCTTGCGCATTATCGGGGCAACGCGAAACAGCTGCCTCTCCCCGCCGCGCGTCACTCACCGTGCGCCTCCCCGCTGGGTGCGCTCGGTGTGTTCACCTCCTCGTCTGACGCGGAGTGACACCGCGCATCAGAGCCGTTAAGCACCGCGACCGGACTGGATCCTGATTAAAAACACGCACACAAACGAGTCGTTTGTTTTTACGCATCCAAAATAAAGCGCTATACCCTTTTCGGTCAGTAACCTTTTTTATGTTCGATATTGCGTTTATTTCCTGCGGCCGACACTTAACTCACCGCTTATTATTTTCCGTATTAAATATAGAAATACAAATATTATTATTCAGCTTATTATATTATATAATAACATAAAAATATAATAATATATTGTATAACACATTAATTACATCTAATTATATTGTTGAAATCCAACAGTTGTCTTGGTGGTTTGGTCCAACCTGCGTAGTGCTGCGCAGTACGCGGTCCTCGATGTGCGCCCTGCCACGCCCACTCCTCTCTCAGTGGTTTGGTCCAACATGCGCAGCGCTGCGCATTACGTGGTCCTCGAGCTGCGCCCCGACCCGCCCACTCCAGCCCTGCCCCGCCAACTCGGACAGAAAGCTTCCGGCCTCCCAGGACCTGTCTCAACCCTCCCTGGGGATAGACAGTAAGTCCTGCAGGTCTCCCCTGCTCCACCCTCCCTTCACTGAGTCACCAGACGGATCTGAACGGGTGAGGGTCATTCATGGTTTTATATCTGCGTGTTTGGGAATTATTTTATAGCGTGTTGGTGTTAGCTTAGCAGGGAGAGTTAGCCAGGGTTGCCAGATTGGGCCAGATTTCCTACCCAATCTGGCAACCCTGGTGCGCGAATGGCTGTTGGAGCTTCAGGACCAGCATGTGTTTTAAAGTCCTCCCTCACCTATCGACTACAAGCAGTCCGAACCAAGGGACTTAACTCACATATCTGTTAAAAGGAGCAAAGTTTAGGGTAAAATCTGTACAATTTGTTTCTGATTTCTTGGTCGTTTGAATAGACTGCGTAGTAGGTTGCGTCGCGGATTTTCACTGTGTTTATTCTGTCTTTATTATAGGACAATTAGTCAGAGAATCATTGTCCTTCTCTTCTATTTTGACCTATTTTTTGACTTATCTTATTTACTTTCTGGTATTGTGGCTGTTGAGGCCTACGATTTTTATTCTTGGGTACTTGTACAATAAGTTGTCATTAAAGTGATTCTGATTCTGTAGTTCTTCAGTTCCGGGCTCCTGAAGCGAGGACCGAGGCGTGGGTGTGACGACCCCCCCCCCCCCCTCCCCCCGGGTAAGCCCCATGAGGAGTGAGGAGGAGGAGACCCCCTAGTGCCTTCAGCGGACCCCCTAGTGCCTTCAGCGGCCCTGGAGAAGACTCCTCCACCAAAAGGCTGTCTGACCATGTCCGAGGGCGAGCCGAAGACCGCCGCGCCCGCGAGGGGCCACAAGGTGGACCCCAAGGCCCCCGGCGCCCTGCAACCCCAGCAGGGGCCGGGCGTGACCCCCATGTCCCCCCCGGTGTCCGCCAGGGCCCCGCCCGCCACCACGGCCACGGAGGACGAGGACGAGAGCGAGGACGAGTCAGAGATCCTGGAGGAGAGTCCCTGCGGTCGCTGGCAGAAGCGCAGGGAGGAGGTGAGCGGGCCAGGGGAACGTTAGGGGGCTTATCTGGGGGGGGGGGGTGAGAGGTTTTAGTTGCGACACATTTTTACAAACACCTTTTTGTCATTCTCGCCACCCTTTGGCAGGCGTGAAGAAAGACTAACAGTCGAGATATAGACTTGTGCAATAGACGAGAATCACACACTGCAAAACCTGTTCGGTATCGGTGAACGAAAGTTGCATTGTTTCAAGATCTAATCACTAACCATTCTGCACACGTTACTTTTTAGAGGAGCCAGTTGACGTGTATTAACTAGAATTGAAACCAGTTGAGATGTTTTAAATAGAAGTGAAGTTGTCAGAATTCCAACGCAGGCAGAAATGTAATTAAATGCAAAGTTAGTCCTCAAACGTGTATCTTAGTTCCCAAGGCTTAACGAGGGCTTGATACTCGCTGGTCCTCAGTTGATTTGGAACTATAACCACCATTACATGTTGTCAATCCCCAGTGGTTAACATCTGCTTCATCTCATGCAGATCAGAGAAGGCTGTCTTATGTAATATTATTAATCAGTCTTGATCTGTTTTTCTTCATTATTGAAGAAATTAAGCACTTTTTATCTAATTATATGTTACTTTTTTCAGTCTAGTCATTTCATGTGCTGGTTTGATTCAATCAAAGCAGGATGAGAACGACTGGACTAGTAAACAAAAGAGGAAGGGAGGTAACATGGAGGTCAAAACATGAGGAGATCCTCAGGGACTCTCTTTGGGGAAATGCTGACCTTTATAAAATGAGGGGAGGAAAGGATTCAAGAACCAGCTAATTTAAACTTCATTAGCTAACGTTTCAATTGAGAAACTCGTATTAATCATCCTAGACTGTACAAGTATTGTTTCTTTCCTGTATTCAATGGCTAGGTTGATGTACACATGTAATTAATTTTAGATGTTTTCTAGAATTAATGACAGATATTTGTTAAGCGTTTACATGTGTATATACTGTGTATATACTATGTAGAAGAGTTGAGTAGGATTAAAAAGATGCAGAGTAGTGAAATAACTTTCACTCTTTTCACTCACAACATTTTGACATATTTGTAAGATATTAATTTATCAGAGTAGTTAAACAGCCAGGCAACAACAACATACAATAAAAAAGAAGAAAATGTATGTTGAGATGAAATGGATCAAATTGTATGTAGATATTTAAAATGCATTGTTCCATTGACGTCGGCCGGGTGCCTCCGTGTGACGTAGGTGAATCAGCGCAATGTCCCAGGAATAGATGCTGCCTACTTGGCCATGGACACAGAGGAGGGGGTGGAGGTGGTGTGGAACGAAGTCATGTTTTCTGAGAGGAAGAACTTCAAACTGCAGGAGGTACGGACGGACACTCACACACCGAGACCAGGTCATCTCTGGAGACATGCTGTTGAAGAACTGAAATCACATTGCACATGTTACCCATGCTGCTTACAATGGATGTTGTCTGTATTGGCTACAATGTTAAAACTGTAGGCATACTGAAAGATGTAAACATTAAACCTGAAGATAATTTCTTACCGCTATGGAGACGTGATTCACTAAGAAAATAGAAGGTTTAAGAGGACGTTGATGAAGAAGCATGCTATTGTTTCAGTGGCTGAAGAGGTACAGTGTGACAACCAGAAGGTTGCTAGTTTGATCACCGGTTCCTCCTCGCCGAGTTTCAAAGTGTCCCTGATAAAGGCACCTCACCCTCACTGCTCCTGACCAGCTGGCTGTCGCCCTGCATGGTTGACACCGCCGTTGGTGTGTGAATGTGTGTATGAACGGGTGAATGTGAGGCAATATTGTAAAGCACTTCGAGTGGCCACTGGTTAGAAAAGCTCTATATAAATCCAGTCCGTCTACCATTTTTGTTGTGCAAGAAGACAGATAAATATAAATACCTTCAGACAATGGGGCTACAGTGAAATTAATGGGGATTATATTGGGATTATTCAGGCGTTTTAGCAGTGCTCTTTGCATATTAGGCAGATTTGAAGGAATGCTATAATAAGATTCCTACTAATCAGTCATAGACTGAACACATAAACATGAGAAAGGGCAGCTGTTTCCGCTGCCTAATGTGTATTTATTAGAGCTGTCAAGCGATTAAAATATTTAATCGTGATTAATCGCATTAATGTCATAGTTAACTCTAATTAATCGCGATTAATCGCAATTTTTTTTTCTATGCTAAATATCCCTTGATTTTTTTGTCCCATAATTCTTCTCATTTTAATTCTCTTATCAACATGGTGAAGTGCATCGGCTTGCCTTGTGCAAATGATTTTTTATTGATAACATTGGCATATACACTGATCAAAACAGGCCGATACAAAAAAAGAGCCTATAGTGCAATTAAACGACTGCTTTGAACAAATTTGAACAAAAATGTAATTTGAACATAGCAGTCAGGCTACTGCTTCTTTGTTTTGAGCCAAAGAAAAAAAAAAAAAAATTTTTTTTTTTTTTTTTATAAAATAATTGCGTTAATCGCGCGACAAAAAATTTAACGCCGTTAAATTTGGTTTGCGTTAACGCCGTTAATAACGCGTTTAACTGACATCTCTAGTATTTATTAAAGGTTGTGTGAACAGAACCTGTGTCTCAATAGACAGGAATAGGTCTGTATTTCTATAACAAGCGAGCGTAGTGTATAGTCCAATATCTTGGGATTCACAACCACACAGGCCAGTGCATTCCACTGAAGGATAAAGCTCCCTGCTGTTTTCTTCCACACAAATGGAGACCAATTGAGAAGTGTTAAGTTATCTCCTTTTAGATTTCTCTCTTTCCACAGTGATAAGAGGATACAATGGACTTGTGTATCTGTCCATGAAACAAACAAGACTCTGGTTTCTGAGGTTGTTGTTGTTTCAGAGCAGTTATCAACAAGGTCACGGCCTTGGAAGTCATCAGTTGTTGGTGTGGGTGTTGCTGGGATGGACGAGGTGTTAGGACTGTGCAGCTGTGTGGGAAATCTCGGCATAGGATGTATATTTACACTTTTCTCTCTGTTACGTGTGTGTGTGTGTGTGTGTGTGTGTGTGTGTGTGTGTGTGTGTGTGTGTGTGTGTGTGTGTGTGTGTGTGTGTGTGTGTGTGTGTGTGTGTGTGTGTGTGTGTGTGTGTGTGTGTGTGTGTGGGGTTGGTTTCCTATAGGAGAAGGTGAACGCAGTGTTTGATAACCTGATCCAGCTGGAGCACCTCAACATCGTCAAGTTCCATAAATACTGGGCCGACCTCAAGGAGAACCGCGCACGGGTGAGAGAAAGACACACACACATACACACACAGACACACTAGATCTTACCCACTAGGACACACACACACTGGGACACACACTCTAGTCCAAACGTGGTGGTGGAGGATTCAGGGGGACAGCCGGCCTCCTGCTGGCTTCATGTTGTTCCCGGTTCCTCATGGTTTATTGTGCTGGCTTCATGTTGTTCCCGGTTCCTCATGGTTTGTTGTGCTGGCTTCATGTTGTTCCCGGTTCCTCATGGTTTATTGTGCTTCCTCCAGGTGATCTTCATCACAGAGTACATGTCCTCTGGAAGCCTGAAGCAGTTCCTCAAGAAAACCAAGAAAAATCACAAGACTATGAATGAAAAGGTAACATGTGGCAGCAGAACAAGCACGGTTGTGATGTCCAAAGCATCTTAAGTGTCCTTGCAATGACATTAGACTATGGATTATGTGTCACGAGGTACTTAGGTAGGACAGTGTCGTTTTAGATGGACAGAACATTCCCATTGGGTCGTCTGTTGTTCGTAAATAGACGGTGATGTCATGATGGCTCGTGTGTGCTTCTGATTGGATAGGCCTGGAAGAGATGGTGCACTCAGATCCTCTCAGCGCTCAGGTCAGTATGAGGAACTTAATCTGGCCTAGTATTTATTGTTATGTAAAAGCACGAGAGGGAGTGCTGTTGTACTGAATATCAGCATGGCTGTGACGACCTCTCATGTGATATTCCTTTTGTACAACGGTTCTGAAAGCACCATTTATTAGTTGACAGTAATAACAACAGATTATGATTTGTTAGTTTTTTAAATGATTTATTTGGCTCGGCCAACACAAATAGATCCGCAACTGGACCGGGACGGAACTGTTGCTAAGCAACACATAAACACACTAGCTTGCCATTCTGTATAGGTCTACACCAGGCCTATTCAACTAGCGGCCCTTGGGCCGAATACGGCCCATCTTATTTTTTTTCCGGCCCGCAAGAGGTTGCCTGCAGACCTTTTTTTAAAAAAAAAAGAAAAAAAAAGGTTTTTTTAGGAAAATTCTTGCCTGCAAATCAGGTTTGCGTGTGTAATACACGGTGTAATATGAATCATATTACACCGTGTATTACCCACGCGGGACGTGACTTTTACCATGAGGCCATAGTCCCCATTAGCGTCAAGTGAGGGTATTCTCTCAGGATTCTGAAGAGAATCTTTTTTTTTTTTTTTACCCTGGAGAAAGCGCAGAGAAATAATCTGATTGGATAAGGGCTCTAATATATATACTATCGCGCTGGAGGCAACGCAACTGAAGGAAAAACAAATAAATACGTATTTAGACTTATGTGAACAACCTTATTAAAATATTTTATAAAAATAAAAAGAATGTATTGTTCTGAAAGAATTCTATAAAGAATTCTACGGCAACAGGATTACATCCGCTCTGTCTGCTCACCTGCCATTGGCTCAGTAAAGGTCACATTTAGGGATGTCCGATATTGGCTATTTTGCCGATATCCGATATGCGATATTGTCCAACTCTAAATTTTCGATTCCGATATCAGCCGATACCGATGTCAATATTTGGGTTATTTATTTTTCCTCAAACCTAATTTAGGTAACATTACATATCTCCTGTGGTGGAATTAACACAACATGCTTAATGTTATTGTGATGCCCCACTGGATGCATTCTTGAATGCAACAAGGCTTTCCAAATGTTAACATTGTCTGTGCAAAATAAGAAAAATACTTCAACTTAATTTAAGGGAAAAGTGCCATGTTTATTTTTATTTTTTTAATGGTCTCAGACAACAGTTTGGATTACACTCTCCCTGAGATAATCTTGACAATGCCCACAACAAATAGGGCAAACTTGACTTCACAAATGATAAAACATTGTACCTGAACAACTATGTGCAACATAGCAGTATGTTTCTTTAACTAAAACTCAATAACCTTAATTGAATAAATGCACAAATATGAGTCAATTACAATGTGCACTGTACTGCACAATTTTGAAAACATTTATTTGAGCTATAAATAAAAAAAAAATAATAATAAAATTAAAAATCGGTTTTAAGGCAAAAAAAATCCGATACCGATATTGACAGATATTACATTTTTATGCTAATATCGGGCCGATAATATCGGTGGGCCGATAATATCGGACATCTCTAGTCACATTGCATTGCTTGCGGACCACGGAGAAACTCACTTTAGCTAGGCTAACAACAGCTCCAAGATGTCTCTTTCCAAGCCAAAAAAAAGGAAGGTTGATGGTGAAAATCGCCAATTCAAAAGCGAATGGACTGAAAAATATTTATTTACTTTGCTATCCGCCACAAGTAGTAAACCGGTGTGTTTAGTGTGCAACAAAGCCATTTCCGTGATTAAGGAATACAACGTGAAGAGGCACTACCACTCAAATCACGGCTCGTTTGCTGCCAGTTATCCCGCGGGGGCTGAAAGCATCATTTGTACGGAGATTCAACACTTTGAATCTCGAACTGCAGGGGCGGGGAAAGTCGATCGCTGATCTGGTTAAGAGACTTTGTGCCTTCAAGACCAAGCTATCGCTCTTCAAAACAGACCTGATCACAAAAAAACTGCTACACTTCCCACAACTCCACGGGGGGAAATAACCCCGGTCATGACGGACTGCATCACAAAATTGACAGAACTTCATTGAGAGATTCCAAGGCTTCAGCATTCCCATTGAGGTATTGTAGTTTGCTCGTGACCGAATTTCAATCAAGCCTGATGCAGACTTCTGTGAAAAGTAAAAGAGGTATTATCCTGTATTGATGAAAGCCTATTTCAGATGGAACTGAAATAGTTTTAAAGCAGTCTTGCTCTGCTTTAAAACAGCACTTGCAGTCTGAGGGTGTAGCTGACTTTTGGTGTAACCATGTTAGCCAGTATCAGTACCCCACAATCAGGAAAGTGGCATCACTTATTCTGACAATGTTTGGCTCAACCTATACTTGTGAGTCTAGCTTTTCTCATATGAATAGCATCAAATCAAGGGCACGTTGCTCCTTGACCAATGAGAAGCTGCATGAGTGTCTCAGGATTGGCCTTACAACGTATGAACCAAACTAGGGATCGACCGATATATCGGCCGGCCGATATTATCGGCCGATATTCGCGTTTTTACGTGTATCGGTATCGGCCGATACGCGGCCGATTTTCGCCGATATTTTTTTCGCCAATTTTTTTTTAAATTATTTTTTTACTTGTTCTACCTCACCTGTTTTTACTATTTGTTAAATATCGTTTTTTATATTGAAGTTCAATAAATGTTCCTTTTTTTTAATTGAGACTTGTAACATTTGTTATCAGTGTAATTTTTATGATTGAGGGAGCAAAAAAAAAAGAAAAAAAAAAGTATCGGCTCTAAATATCGGTATCGGCGTATCGGCGTATCGGCTAAGGCTGATGAAAAAATATCGGTATCGTATCGGCCCTAAAAAATCCGTATCGGTCGATCCCTAAACCAAACTATGCTGAAATAGCTAAATCAAGGCAGTGCAATTTCTCTCACTGAATATAACGGGCTCAAAATGTCTCATATGTACAGTAGTTCTGTTTTGTGATGATTCCAACAACATAGTTGAATCATAAAAATTTGTCAAATATTGTTATTATAAATGTGTCAAAAAATATGTTTGAATAAAAATTGTTATGATGCATTAAAAAGTGAAAAAGAAAGGAATACGTCTTGCAAGTTTATTCCATTTAGCAGTACTATTAAGTTAACACTACTTTAAGTACGATTTATTTGTAGCGATTAATTGACATTATAAGTTTTGTATGTGTGGCCCATGAACCACCAGCGGTTTTCCTTTTTGGCCCACATGTTAAGGAGGTTGATCAGCCCTGGTCTACACGTTACGTTACGTTACGTTACGTTACGTTACGTTCCCTTCGTCCTCTTCCGACGACCGTTCGTAATTCAACTCAAATATTATGTCTTGAAATATGTTCATCTTTGCGGTGCAAGGTTTGTCGCGATCTAAGCTAAATACAGGCCCGTCGCGAGAAGGCAAGCAAACCAAATAGTTGCTTGGGGCCCCGAGCTGGCCTGGGGCCCCAAGACAACGACTGGTTATGAATAATATGCAACGACAAACTGTGTGAGCGCCCCTTTGATAGTCAATGCAGTAAAGGGCATTGACACTGTCATCGGGATCCCCCTCGAGGGGGCCCCTCTCAGTTGCTGACAGCGGCCAGCCAGACAGGTTTGTGATCTCTGCTGCCGGCAAAATACAAAACCTCGGCAGTCATTAAGCGGAATTATGAATCAGGAAGCCATAAAATAAAGAAGAGAAAGGAAGAGGATGATAACAAATAACAAGATAGTGGTAAGTGATAAATTACACTGGATAAAATAGCTCTACTTGTCTTGTAAAAATGGTGTAAATTCGCAGCAGGGTAGGCTAGCAAATTATTTTAGCATTGCTACCTGCCTGACGGCCAATGCATGTAACAACAGTTCAAATAGTGCAACTTTTTTTCGAACGGATGGAATATGGTTACATACTTTCATATGTTTAACGTTATAAGGAAGACGCAGATCTCTTCCAGAATCAGTGTTGTGCCCGAACGCGTTCATTGAACGATAGTTCATGAACTCGTTCATATCTTGGGTGAACTGAACGTACTTTATTACTGCCTGATTAACGTTACTGTGAACTCGTTCATTCTGGTGTCTGTGAACGGGATGCTAGCTTAGTTAAACTTCGTTCAATATGGGGGTTATTTGTTTATCAACACGGCGGATGCGCGCGCAGAAAAATGTTAAAAATGTTAAAAATGTTGAATTATGAACGTTTAACTGAACTAGTTAATTTTAAAATTGAACTTTGAACTAGTTCACGTAGAAACTGAACTTTACAGACACTGTCCAGAATCACTGTTTATCGTATTTAATGACATGCATTGCTATAGCTTTGTAATAGGTTTTGATGAAAGTGGCATAGTATCTCTGCTATACTAACTATTCCACCGTGATAATCTATTTACCAAATGGGGGTTAGGAAAATCACACAATAATTTCCGTCCATCAAAGCAGACTGGAATATTCATGTCTAATGTATTCATGCACGCCTGTTTACTGTTTTTAAAGCACCAGGTGCCTCTGTCTAATTCTCAAAAAGCAGAATGCTTAAATGCTATGTTAAGCTACAAGTAGGTCAATGTATAACATTGGCTTGGGATGCCAGTATATGCAACAGCAGTATTTGCACTGTCAACATTTTTTATTTATATAAAGTGTGGGTGAACTTAAACTGTATGGCTATGCTGTGGTTCCTGTAGGCTTTGCGGTGGGGGGGGGTCTTTGCGGCTTGGGGACCCCAAATTCCTTGAAACGAGCCTGGCTACATACAGACCGTTAATAACATTAACGGTTATAAGAACACCTATAAAGCGGAGTGATGCATGTATAGTTAAAAGTCCCAATGCTGTTGTACTCCATCAGCACTCATGTAATGCCTCTTGTCCAAATTACTTGGTTGGAACTAACTGTTGTATAATATATATATATATATTATCGTTTGCCTCATATAGCATAATTGCCTAAATGTCATATTGCATAAATGTCATATTTTCAGGTTTTCAGGAAACGCATAAGATGTTTTTATTTATAGTGTAAGAGTACATTTGACCAGTTGTGGCCTAGATAGATAGATAGATAGATAGATAGATAGATAGATAGATAGATAGAGCCAATGAGGGACAGTGAATCAGCAGTGCTAGGGGAGTAGAGTTATCACAAGAAGGCAGATATCACCATTTTGCCAAATTATGACTTTTATGCAATTTATGTCATGAGGCTAACGAATATAACACAACAGATTGAATGTGATATTGGAGATTGGATTACACACGGGTAAAGCTCAGCCCTGCACTGTCTCAGTGGTGCGCAGGTGATAGTGTGATGATATAGTGTAGTGATAGAGGATGATAGTGTGTATAGTGTAGAGATAGTGTGATGATATAGTGTAGAGATAGTGTAGTGATAGAGGGTGATAGTGTGATGATAGTGTGTGTATAGTGATAGTGATGATATAGTGTGATGATGTAGTGATAGAGGTTGATAGTGTGATGATAGTGTGTATAGTGATAGTGATGATATAGTGTATTGATAGTGTGATGATATAGTGTGATGATATAGTGTAGTGATAGTGTGATGATATAGTGTAGTGATAGTGTGATGATATAGTGTGTATAGTGATAGTGATGATTTAGTGTGTATAGTGATAGTGATGATATAGTGTGTATAGTGATAGTGATGATATAGTGTAGTGATAGTGTGATTGTATAGTGTGGTGATAGTGTGTATAGTGATAGTGTGTTGATAGTGTGTTTAGTGATAGTGTAGTGATAGTGTGGTGATAGTGTGTTTAGTGATAGTGTGGTGATAGTGTGGTGATAGTGTGTATAGTGATAGTGTGATGATATAGTGTAGTGATAGTGTGATGAGATAGTGTGGTGATACTGGCCCTCATTTATCAAACGAACGTAGAAATGAGCGCAAATCTGAACGCATGATTCATCTTACGATAGGACCCACGTGAGATTTACGAAACCTTCGTATCACACCAATCCCAGCGTACGAAGGATCTTGGTGTTGATAAATACGGCGGCTGAGATCGATCGTAATTAACGTAACACGCCCATATAAAAGCACGTCTTCAGAAGTCTCGCCCCTAACTTTTACGACATGGAGAAACGTCCAACGGTAAAATAGAGGAATTTTTCCGAGACCCAAATGGAGACGCTCGGGTCACTGGTGGATGCGAACCGTCTGGTTTTATTTGGTAGCCTATAGCTGGCATTAAAGGCCAGCAAAAGAATGCTATATGGAAGGAAATAACTGTTGCAACTGTTGGAAATAACTGCTAATCTTTTGGAGAGAGAGGTCATGTTTCCCGAAGCTCCGCTGGGCATTGGAAAGAACTACTTAATTCATCGTTCAGATCTACTTTATCTTATTTTATTTACCTAACAGTATATAGTTTGTTTCCGTCGTCCTCAATCGCTCGATTCAACAATACATTTTGGCACTTTTTACTCCCGGATCAGACCGCAGAAAAAGCCTTGGACTTTCCTATCGCCAACATGCCTCTGTATTCGGATATCTCCAAACTGAAACAGACATTGGCTTTAATTGAAACGAGACTAGCAGCAGTAGAAAAATGCAAAGGACTATCACAGGATACAGTGCCGATGGGTGAGTTCGCTGAGCTCACTCAGATACAGCAAGATGATCAAAGCTACACTGTATCCTTCCCGAAGCTGGACATGAGAGAGACTGTTCCAGCTGCGTCTCACTGGAACAGAGTCGGCGCTAAGCCAAAGCAACATACCAAAGTAAATCAACAAGTTCACTCAACACCAAATGCTAAGCTACCCAAAGCTAAAGTTATCAGCCGGATTAGCCCGTTACTCAAATCAACCCTGCCACTGAAGAACCGGTTCCTGCCACTTCAAGAGTCCACGAACGCGCCTGCCACCGATGCACCCCTGAGCCCCGAGATGCGTCCGGACGGACAGTGCGGACAGAAACGGAACAACCAGTCGCCACGGAGGCGGGCTGCGCATGTGTCTGCCACCGTCCAACAAGGGCCCATCTCAGAGAAAGCAGATGAACCAGACACTCTGATTATAGGAGACTCAACTATCAAGGATATAACCGGTAAGAAGATCAAAACATGCATCTTCCCATATGGAATGGTTAGCAATATCAACCATAAACTAGCCAAAATCATATTGGAAAACCCCAAAATCTCACAGATTGTTGTGCATGCAGGATTTAATGATATTCAAAGAGAACAGTCAGAACTTCTGAAGAGGGATTACACTGATCTATTGGATACACTGGACAAAATACACATCAAGTCTTCCATCAGTGGACCCATACCAACTGTTGACAGGGGAATAAACAGATTCAGTCGTCTACTTGCACTGAATACATGGCTTTCCAGAGTCTGCAATGAAAGAGGAAGGGACTTTATTGACAATTTCAACTTATTCTGGGGGCGCAAATATCTTTTCAGAGCAGATGGCCTACACCCAAACAGGTTAGGCTCAAAACTGTTGAGTGACAATCTACTCTTCTCGCTTTACGCACAGGCCACAATCTTGCCATGGTCTGACGCACAGGCCACAATCAGAGCACAGGTTGAGAAGAAGCGAGACTACAGCCTCCCCCACACAACTACTCTGCCACTATCGGACACACAGATAGCAGACAGCCCACAGACCTTGAAGAGAGACAACAGCCCGCCCGACGCCATCAACACTGTGCCCTCCCCCATCGCTGATGCTGGCTTGGCGAGGAACGGCCACCCCCCTCCTCTGCATTCCCCCATCGATGATGACCTCCAGCCTCATCTCTCCCATAGCCACAACAACAACAACTCCAGCTCCGATGTCTCCCTTTGCGATTTTCCAGCCGAATTTAAGAAACTGGAACATGCTGGCATCAAACTTGCATCTGTGTCAATGATAGCATCGCCACGTCATGGCCGCAGGCTGCTAACACTGCTAACACCCAGGAGGACGGCGCCCCGCCCCCGCCCCGATAGTAGTCCTGAGTATTACTGAGACAAAAAAGGGTTCAGCCGTAGACACAGTATAAAGGAAGTTTCTCATAATCTGCTGAACCCAAGGTTGCCTACGTCAAAGCAGGGCAACTTTCGCATTCATGCTGTCACCACTAAGAGAGTAAACAAAGGGAAACTTAGACACACTGCTAACCTCACAAATCTCATATCTATTGCCTCCAAGCAAAAAACAACCTTAAAGCCTATCAACAGCACCATCAGGATGGCTCTACTTAATGTGAGGTCTCTTAATAACAAATCATTTTTAGTTAATGATTTTATTAACACTTCCAAACTGGATTTTATGTTTTTAACTGAAACATGGCTGGAACAAAATAACAGTGCAACCGTTCTGATAGAGACAGCTCCTCCCGACTATAACTTTTTTGATGCATGTAGATCTGGAAAAAGAGGTGGAGGGGTTGCTGCTATATTTAAAAATGTATTTCAGGGGAAACAGATGTTATTTGGGGATTTTCCATCGTTCGAATACCTTAGTGCTGTATTGAAATGCTCCCCCAGAGTTCTCCTATTAATTATTTACAGGCCACCCACATATTCTGCAAATTTTTTCGATGAATTCACAGAATTATTGTCTAGCATCTCCACAGAATTTGACTGTCTAGTTATAACTGGTGACTTCAATTTTCATACTGATGATTTGAATGACAAGTGTGCAAAAAAACTTTTTACCATTTTGGACACATTTGAACTGTCTCAACATGTGAAAGAGGCTACTCATTGCAAGGGGCACACTCTAGACCTGGTTATCACAAAGGGCCTCAATGTTTCTGATCTCTCTGTGACTGATCCTTCCTTGTCTGACCACTTTTGTGTTTTCTTTAACATATCTTTTATTCCCGACATACAGACAAAATCAAACACTGTCAAAAAACGGTATATCAATGAAGATTCTAATATACTTTTTAAAAAGGCCATCTCCTTG
This sequence comes from Gadus morhua, assembly GCF_902167405.1. NCBI lineage: Eukaryota > Metazoa > Chordata > Actinopteri > Gadiformes > Gadidae > Gadus > Gadus morhua. The sequence goes on along the minus strand of NC_044061.1, from coordinate 2,507,828 downwards.
CTACCACCTCTAAACCCATGTACTGCTGATGATCTTGTAGAAAACTTTAATTTGAAAATTTTGAAAGTCATAGATGTCATTGCACCTTATAAGGTTAAAACGATTTCTGGAAAGCAAAAGGCACCCTGGAGAAAAGCTGCTTCTGTAACAGCACAGAAAAAGGAATGCAGGAAGGTTGAACGCATCTGGCGTAAAACAAAACTTCATATTCACCATGATATCTATAAAGAGAGCCTCCGTGCCTACAATTTAGACTTAAAAAATGCTAGAGAAACATTTTTCTCCAATATCATTAAAACCAACACTAATAATGCAAAAACCCTATTTGCAACTGTTGACAGACTGACCAACCCCCCAACAGAAATTCCACCTGATCTCCATTCCACGCAGAAATGCAATGAGTTTGCAGCTTTTTATATTGATAAAATTGAAGGTATCAGACGCGCCATCAATATCTCCACGTCAAACAAAAATGTTGGACTACCACCCTGTTCAGGCAAAAATTACGTGGCAAGGATGGCATGCTTTAATGTTATAGACTCTCAAAATCTTGTGGAAACTGTGACACAACTAAAGCCATCCACCTGTTGCCTTGATACTATACCTACCAACCTCTTTAAGAATGTTTTCGACTGCCTAGCAGTAGACATATTGCAGATAGTTAACAACTCTCTCCAGTCAGGCAAGTTCCCAAAAGCTTTGAAAACTGCAGTTATTAAACCCCTTTTAAAAAAGCGGAGCCTAGATGCCTCTATTATTAACAACTACAGACCAATATCAAATCTACCCTTCATAAGTAAAATCATTGAGAAAGTTGTCCTCCAGCAACTAAATCACTTCCTGGCATCAACTGGTTGCTATGACACCTTCCAATCAGGATTTCGACCCCTGCACAGCACTGAGACCGCCCTTATTAAAGTTGTAAACGACATCCGTCTTAACACAGACTCTGGCAAAACCTCAATACTAATGCTACTTGACCTCAGTGCTGCATTCGACACTGTAGACCATACATTACTTCTGGAAAGGTTAGAAAACTGGGTGGGGCTTTCAGGCACTGTCTTAAATTGGTTCAGGTCCTACCTACAAAATAGGAACTACTTTGTTTCCATTGGCGACTTTGTATCAGAATCAACCAACGTGACATGTGGAGTCCCACAAGGTTCGATCTTAGGACCCTCTTTATTCAACATCTACATGCTCCCACTAGGGCAAATCATGCAAAATAACAATATTGACCATCATTGCTATGCTGATGACACGCAAATCTATGTATCGCTATCACCAAATGACTATCGGCCCATAGATCTGCTGTGCCAGTGCATTGAGCAAGTGAAGGAATGGATGTGCCGAAATTTCCTTCAACTAAATGAGGACAAAACAGAGATAATTGTATTTGGTCCTAAAACGGAAAGGCTTAAAGTAACCCAACACCTTCACTCTCTGTCCCTGAAAACCTCAATCAAAGCCAGAAATCTAGGGGTTATCATGGATTCAGATTTACATTTTGACAGTCACATCAAATCAGTTACAAAATCGGCATATTATCACCTTAAAAATGTAGCAAGACTTAGAGGGCTCATGTCCACCGAAGACTTACAAAAACTTGTACATGCCTTTATCACTAGTAAGCTTGATTACTGCAATGGTCTCCTCACAGGTCTTCCAAAACAAACTCTGAGGAAGCTTCAGCTTGTTCAGAATGCTGCTGCTAGAGTTCTAACAAAGACCAAAAGATTTGATCATATTACACCAATTCTGAAATCGTTACATTGGCTTCCTGTAGGTCAGAGAATTGATTTTAAAATCATGTTGCTAACCTATAAATCCCTACATGGTTTAGGCCCAAAATATTTAACTGATATGCTTCCACTACATCAGCCTTCTAGACCACTAAGATCCTCTGAGACCAATCTGTTAATTATCCCCAGAGTAAACACAAAACATGGGAAAGCAGGATTTAGTTACTATGCAACAAATAGCTGGAATAAACTCCCAGAGGATTTAAGACTTGCCCCAACTCTGAGCACCTTTAAAACAAGACTGAAGACTTTTATGTTTGCTATAGCTTTCTGCTAAAATCTTAAATACATTGCACTTTCTAAAAAGCTTTTTTAACTTTGCCTTTATTTTCTTTATTTTTTTAATACTAAAATGCCTTTTTCTATATTAACCATTTCTTTGCATATGTTTTTCTTTTACTTATCTATTATTTTATTTTATTTTATTGTATGACAATGTTTATATGTGAAGCACTTTGAGTCTGCCTTGTGTATGAAAAGTGCTATATAAATAAAGTTGCCTTGCCTTGCCTTGCAGTGAATAGTGTTTCCAATGTTCGTCGGGCTACGGAAGAGGTTTGTTAATTAAATTAATTAAATAATAAATTAAAAGTACAACTTCTGTTATCCAGCTTAAAACATTTCACATATATGCTATTGTTTGCATTCCGTTAAAGTTATTTAATTCCGAATAAGGTGAAGAAAAAATGGTCCGACATGAAGCTTAGCACCAAAAAACGTGTTGCGGCTGTGAAGCCGGCCAAGCAAGAAACGGGAGGAGGCCGGTGCAGTGCGACTGCAGCGTAACTCACCGAGATGACTCTGACCATGTAGTGCGCCCTGATGTAGACGATGCCCAACGTTGCTATTTTGGAAAATAAAAGAATCGTGCGTGCCCCCAGGCCATCGGGCTACCATGTTCAGGATTGACATTCTGGCATCGCAAATAATCGGAACATTAACTGAATGGTAGCTTTTGCGGTTGATGTACGCGTAATCATTAATAGATGCGCATATGGGTACAATCAACCGCACCAATCACATTTGGAAACCTAGCAATAGCATAAAAATCCTGTTTGATTCCAGTTTGCTGATCGTTATGGGAATTTAATATAACGTTCGGAGAGGGACATTATAGCTGCCAAAACTGCTGGCATGGTTCGGCTAATACTTGGCTGGGAAATAGCAGACCTGTCCCCGATCTCCTGCTGCAAGATCCCGGTGGCCAAAAATCCCAAGGTAGAGCAAACCTGCACAGGTATTGCGTTTGATCGCCTAGTTTCTCGCCTTAACTGTGGCTCCAAAGCATTGCATAGCTCCATCAGGAGATGCCTTGGGAGACGAAAACGACTCGAGAGCCATTCATCGCCCTCCTTAAAAAAATCGGCGCGGTCTCGAAAAACTATCGTCTGTGCGTTGAGGTCCTTAACAGAGCCAGATCTGCCATCGCTGAGACACGACCACCTATTTGGCAAAGCTCCTGTTAATATAGACAGCTGAATAAACATTTAACCTGTCACATTCTAATTATTTTCATAGCAATACTGTTTTTAATTAGGCCTGACTTGATTGTAATTGTTTGAACGGCTGGACTAATTCCAATTTATTTAGTAATTAATACAGATGTTGAACATGGGCTACTTGTGCTGCACTATTCATCATTGAAATACCCGTATGTTGCGCCAAAAAAACTTGCGTACACGAGCTCAGACCTGACGTGAGATTTCATCGCAGCCTGCGCTCACGTTCAAATTGATAAATGCCAAGCTCAACGTTGAAATGAGCGTACGTCCATTTTACGCACGTTTTCTGTCGTACGCTCGTTTGATAAATGAGGGCCAGTGTGTATAGTGATAGTGATGATATAGTGTAGTGATAGTGTGATTGTATAGTGTGGTGATAGTGTGTATAGTGATAGTGTGTTGATAGTGTGTTTAGTGATAGTGTGGTGATAGTGTAGTGATAGTGTGGTGATATAGTGTGGTGATAGAGTGTATAGTGATAGTGTGTGTGGTGATAGTGTGGTGATAGTGTGTATAGTGATAGTGTGATGACATAGTGTAGTGATAGTGTAGTGATAGTGTGTTTAGTGATAGTGTGGTGATATAGTGTGGTGATAGAGTGTATAGTGATAGTGTGTGTGGTGATAGTGTGATGACATAGTGTAGTGATAGTGTGGTGATAGTGTGTTTAGTGATAGTGTGGTGATAGTGTAGTGATAGTGTAGTGATAGTGTGGTGATAGTGTGTTTAGTGATAGTGTGGTGATAGTGTAGTGATAGTGTGTTTAGTGATAGTGTGATGACATAGTGTAGTGATAGTGTGGTGATAGTGTAGTGATAGTGTGGCGATAGTGTGGTGATATAGTGTGGTGATAGTGTGTTTAGTGATGGTGTGGTGATAGTGTGTTTAGTGATAGTGTGGTGATATAGTGTGGTGATAGTGTAGTGATAGTGTGGTGATATAGTGTGATGATAGTGTGTTTAGTGATAGTGTGGTGATAGTGTGTTTAGTGATAGTTTGGTGATAGTGTAGTGATAGTGTGGTGATATAGTGTGGTGATAGTGTGGTGATAGTGTAGTGATAGTGTGTTTAGTGATAGTGTGTTGATAGTGTAGTGATAGTGTGGTGATAGTGTGTGGTGATAGTGTAGTGATAGTGTGGTGATGTAGTGTGGTGATAGTGTGTGTGGTGATGGTTTGCCTGCTCTTCCTTCCAGTTACCTTCACTCCTGCGACCCTCCCATCATCCACGGGAACCTGACATGTGACACCATCTTCATCCAGCACAACGGCCTCATCAAGATCGGCTCAGGTAGGGAGCTGGGGTCAAACCCCACGGGGGAATCACACTGGACATAACTGGGACCAGCTGGGGATTCAGGGTGTTACTGTGAACCAGGACACAACTCCCCCCCCCCCCCCCCAATCTCTCAACCGGGAGGGTCAGGGTTTATAATTGGTAGTAACTATCTGTCATGTTGGTTCAAAGTATGCTGGTGGAATGTTATCCTCGCAATGTCACTATGGCTCGGTGGATTGTGATTCGGCTTGTGTATTCTGTTTACTTTACTGTATTTTACCAGGAGAGTCTTTTGAGATGAAAAGCCCTTTTCAGTAAAAGTGTCCTGGCCAAGATAAAGCATAACAGCACATCATGCACAGTTTTGGACAGACGACAAGACAATAAGCCTCACCCGAACAAGTTACAGGACAAGACATACTTAGTGAGAGAACAACAGTCGGATTCAAAGGGCTTCATCAGTCCGTTCTAAAAGCCTTTACAGGTTAGAGGCCGACTGTTGAGTCCTCAATGAATGCTTTTAAAACATTAAAGGGAACCGGTTCTATCCTGTGATGAGCTCATCCTGAAACAGGCTCCAAATAGGAGCCACCGTAGCTCAAGGCATTCTCCCTCGGCCTATGTGTGTGTTTGGTGTCCGCTAAAAGGACACTGACCTGGTATCGAAGGGACAGGCCACCAGTATCCCCCCCTAAGGAGACTGGTACGCTGGTTAGAGACCAGTTACAGACCAGTTATAAGCTGAGCCTCGCCTGGCTAGGAGGGCAAGATTTGAAGTGCATGTACAAGTGTTGTACAAGAATAAGTGCAAGATTTCCTTATAGTTTAGCACTGATGCACAGATCCTTTGTCGTTGTATTATATTGTTTCTCCTCCTGAATGTGTCCCACCCCCCCCTCTTTAACCGTCCAGTGGCTCCAGACACCATCAACAACCACGTGAAGACATGCCGCGAGGAGCAGAAGAACCTGCACTTCTTCGCTCCAGAATATGGAGGTACAGATAAATGTTCTCCTGAAACAGACAAATAGATTGAACTAAGCTGTGACTTGTCACGACACACACACACACACACACACACACACACACACACACACACACACACACACACACACACACACACACACACACACACACACACACACACACACACACACACACACACACACAACCAGAAGGTTGCTAGTTCGATCCCCGGCTCCTCCTCCTGAGCGCCGAGGTGTCCCTGAACGAGAGACCTCACCCTAGCTGCTCCTGACGAGCTGGCTGTTGCCCTGCGTGGTCGACTCCGCCGTCCGTGTGTGAATGTGTGCATGAGCCGTCACTTTGGAAAAAAGCTTCTTCTAAACGCCCTAAATGTAAATCAGCAATCTGTCTAATGTTCCCTTTCTCACACCGCCCTCCTCTCCACACGAAGTTCAGCGGTAACGTTTCCTAAATGCGTTCTTAAATGCGTGACGTCGTGTGGCTGTGATCTCCTGTGCCCCCCCCCACAGCGGTCAGCGACGTCACCACCGCCGTGGACATCTACTCCTTCGGCATGTGTGCCCTAGAGGTGAGGCGGAGGTGGTGGACCTTCTGAGCCATGAGGGGAAGAGGCCCTCTCCCCTTCCTTGACGTCCGTGTTCGTCTGGTGTGTGTCTGTAGATGGCGGTGTTGGAGATCCAAGGGAACGGGGAGTCGTACGTCTCCCCGGAGGCCATCGTTCACGCCATCCAGTCCCTGGAGGACCCCCTTCAGAGGGTGAGACCCTTCATCCAAATAGACTCACAATAAGACCATTCGTCAGAAGATAGAGAGACGACAGTATATCTCTGTCGGTACAGTAAGGGTGTTCATAGAACATCCTTTGAAGTGCCGAGCACTAACAATCTCTAGGTGGTTGCAATCACCCATTCCCCGTTTACAACAGATAGCTAGGATAAGATGCTACATAATGCTAAGAACTATTTTTTTGTGCAAGGACGTACAACGTACAATAAGTGAGTACATTAAGTACTAGGATGTACGATACACAATAAGTGAGTACATTAAGTACTACGACGTACGATACACAATAAGTGAGTACATCAAGTACTAGGATGTACGATACACAATAAGTGCGTACATTAAGTGCCAGGACGTACAACATACAATGAGTGTGTACATTACTAGGCCTTCCTCTCACCCTGCAGGAGTTCATCCAGAAGTGTCTGGAGGCGGACCCCAGCCGGAGGCCCACGGCCCGGGAGCTGCTCTTCAACCAGGCGCTGTTCGAGGTCCCGCTGCTCAAGCTGCTGGCGGCCCACTGCATCGTCAGCCACCAGCGTGAGTCCACTGGGCCCACTGGTTCACTCCCAGAGTCCCCCAGCCAGGGTCCGGGAGAGGAGGGGGAATAATGGCGTTACTGTGGCGTACCGGACCGTGTTGACAGTTGCATGAATCCTTTGCATGGCTGACCCCAGTGGTGATGGAACCTGTTACCCTGATGGGGTTAATGCCTGAGCTGAACTACTGAGCTACACAGGAGGTGTTGGTCTGTGTGAGCTGTGTGTGTGTGTGTGTGTGTGTGTGTGTGTGTGTGTGTCTGTCTCAACCACTCTGCCGTGTCTTGCTGCTGCAGACATGATTGCTGAAAACGCCTTGGAAGAGGTCACCAAGAACATGGATCCTAACCTGATCCTCGCAGAGAGTAGAGCCGGCGTCCAGCTCAAGTAAGAGACGGATCAGATACTGTAGTAGTGGTGGTGGTCAGATACTGAAGAACACTGTTGGGACCAAAGTCTGCATCGTAAAAGGTTTTGGTTAAATGTCGCTGATAAGCGTTTTGTTCTTCTTTCTGCTTAGACTCTCCCAGTTCCCGGCCTTGGAGCTGGATAAGTTCATGGAGGATGTGAGGTAAGAAGTAGAAGAATAGTGAAATCACTCATGAATCGTGAATCAACCATTCCAGATTTAGATCAGGATAAAGCATTTTTTATTCCCACACAGAAGAAGGTATAAAGTCCCAGTTTATTTCCAGCATGTGGTTGTCTTTCTCTTTATTGTGCTTCCTAATAACGTCACAACCTTTAGGTGCATGTTATTGCAATACATTATTCCAACACATGGGGGCACTGGTGGTGTATTGTCTTGTATGTTGGTCATGTATGTTATCTGTGTAACACATTCCTGTATGTTCTATTTCATGTAGGCTACGACGTCTAAGCTTCGCCCACTGAAAAATTTAAACTATGCACCAATCAACTTGGGCACCGCCCACATTCCCACGGCAGCGTGTATATAAGGCGGCGCAAACCGCCGCCCATCCTACTTTTTCTTTCAGCGATTTGTACTGATCAATGGAAAACGAAGATATGACTTCCAAGCTTAAGATGCCCAGTGGCAGCGGCGTGGGCCACTGGAGAGCCCTCGGTGCGCCTCCTGTCCCGCCTCCCTGGCTCCGGGTGACGGACACCGGGCGTGTTTCAGGTGCCTCGGCGCTGAACACGCCGCGGCTGCCTTGGTTGCCCCCGCCGCCTGCCGCACGCTGCCTAAAAAGGGGGCTCCCCTCCAGGCACCTCTTTCTCCCCGTCGGTGGTTCTCGCTGAGGCCATCGACATCTTCGGATTATGGCCCGGAGGAGGCCGCGAGATGGCTGGCGGTTTCCCGCTTCTCCAGCGCCATCCTTCAGCTGTGCCAGCCGGTAGCCATTTCGGCCGGCGGGCATATGGCGTGGGCCACCATGATCCAGAGGGCCATATGGCTCTCTCACACCGCGGTTCCGGAGCCAGAGTACAAACTCCCTAAAGAGCAATATTCCTTTAGATGACCTCTTTCCCCCCCTCAGCCCGGTGGCTGTAGGGGACGGCGTGTTTACATAACCTCTGGTTCACCTGCTCCTAAGAAGCGGCGTCCCTTTGAGCTTCGTAGGCAGACTGGAGACTCATTACACGAGCCCGTGGATACGGACGCTTGTACTAGTTTCCCAGTTGCCCACCTAATCCCCTCTACCTCCCTTCTACAGTCTGTGGAAGGCGAGAAGACGGGTCTGCGCGCTGTGGTTACAGCCAGCGGACAACGCACTGCCATGAGAGCTACGGCTAGACGGCTCGTTGCCTGTTCAGCGGACACGAGCGCGGCGTCTAGACAGCTCGCTGTTTGTACAGCGACTAGCTCTGTGACGTCGACCACGCTCGCTGAGCCTCCTCCCTTTCATGGGATGCCCCCCTTGGTCCACACACTGTGTGGAGGCGGTAGGGGGCCGAGGAATACGGGTTATTCCCGGACAGTGTTCCTCAGCTGTCAGCTCGCCCTCTCTCCGACCGCTACGCGTGTTGGCTAGAGCGGTACGTTCTACCATCGTGGTTGGACAACACGTTGAGATGGGGTCATCCCATACAGTTCAAGCGCCGTCCCCCACCCTTTATGGGGTTGGTGGAGACCAGGCTACGGGGTCCGGCGGCAAGCACGGCTCTGGCAGCGGAGGTGGCCCGTCTCTTGGAGAAGGGGGCCATCACTGTCGTTCCCCCCCACGAAGTCACATCGAGGGTTTTACTCCCGCTACCCTTGCGAGGTGGGAGCGTGCTTGCGTTTCTACAGCACTTGGAGAAAAGGTTTGGAAAGGTTTGGCTTAATCCACTATCAAGGTCTATGCGGCAGCTGTTTCGGCTGGCCATGCGGGCTGTGATGGTGGACCGATCTTCAGCCATCCACTGGTCAAGAGGTTCTTGCGTGGGGCTAAACGGGTTAGGCCTGTATCGCGCGTGCTTACACCACGGTGGGATCTCCCCGACGTGTTGCGCGGGTTGTCCAGGGACCCTTTCGAGCCTCTGTCTCAGGCCCCTTTGGATGCCCTGTCCTTTGCGGCGCTCTTATTGGCTTTGGTTGCTGCCAAGCGGGCCGGTGAGCTAACCGCTGTCAGCGTCTGTCAGCCCGAGCTGCTTGTTGCTAAACGAGGACAGCTCCTTTGCGCTGCTCAGACCTAATCCTGCGTTCCTCCCGAAGAACATTAATAGTTCTTTCCGGTCGAGAGATATTGTGCTTAAGGCTTTTCAACCCCCGCTTCATTCGAGTGAGGCACAGGCGGAGTTGCATCTCCTGTGCCCTGTGCGGGCCCTGGCTATGTACGTGAAACGCTCGGCCGCGTTCCGCTCCACGCAACAGTTGTTTGTGTGTTATAGCGATGCTAGCGGGGGCCGTGCTCTCTCGATACAGCGGTTTTCTCGCTGGATATGTGAGGGTGTTTGCTTAGCCTACGCTCGGCAAGGCTTATCGCCACCGTTGGGCGTTATAGGTGCCATGACGTGGTATTTTATAGATGCTTTAATATAGGTGTTAGTGGGCCACTAACACAGTATTCAAAGCTGAGCTGTAGCATATGAGGAGCACCTTCAGCCACAGGTTCATGTTCCCCAGCTGCAAGACGGAGCGCTTCAGGTGCTCCTTTGTGCCGGCAGCCATTAGGCTGTTCAACAGTGCCTGATGATTGTGTTTGTGTGTGTCTATGTGTTTGCATATGCATGTGTGTGTGTGTGTGTGTGTGTTTAGGTATGCGTATATATGTGTATGCATCACCCATCATGATGTTGGTTTAGTTTGTCTTGTTTTTTACCCTATTTTAACTATAAGCGTCTACTTATGCATTAGCACTTTGTATTTATTGTATTTATTGCATTGTCATTTTATCCTGTGTCCTTCCACTGCTGCTGGGCTGTGTTTGCAACAAACAAATTTCTCCTGCGGGGGATTAATAAAGTTGGATCTTATCTTATCTTAAAGACGTTCCCAAAATTCAGCCGTGGTGCAGAGTTACAGCCACTCCAAGCCAGTCGCACCTTGAGCTTCCCCCAAATGCGCTGTTTTGGTGTCTGTAGCTAAAATGCAAATGAGGAGGAGCGAGGCGGGTCAAGGAGGAGGCCGGGGGTGTGGCCCTGAGCAGCTTGCAGCCACGGTACCATGCACTCTGTTTACAGTGGATCTATCAATGGCGAGGCGCACACAGCCATTAGCCGTGTTCTGTAAATGTTCTAGAACACACGGGAGTCCTGGAGCTCTATATCTAAATAATATCATATTATACATTAGGGGTGTACATTGGCACTGCGCTCACGATTCGATTACGATTCACCAGGTAACGATTCGATTCAATTTGATTCTACGATGCATTGCGATTCATCAGAATTCTACTGCACACAATAAGGCAAATTTTCATCCAGAAGTCTCTGGATGAAAATCCAGACACTTTAAGGCAAAGAATTTTTTTTTTTTCAAACCTACTGCAATTAAATGCCGGGCTTCGTCCTTTCTGACATTGTCCTTATAAAAAGGATGATATATTTCATAAATTATTTTATGTTGCTCCACTTCGACAATCAGTCTCTCGTCATCCATGTTGCCGACCCTCTGATTGATTGACTGCTGACCTGGTGCCACCGGTCATGACGTTATGTTGATGTAAAGTTGTGATAGGCTACAAGAGCTGAGTATTGTGTTTTATTTTGAAAATTGACCGGATGCTCTATGGCTTTTACTTTTTCACTTCCTGCCCGGCTCGATCTGCTCTGTTGAAATTGACGCGGTTCAGCAACGGCTCGCGTCCAAAATAGAAGTGCTACGGAATGGTAGTGCTGCGCTTCTGGGACGCTGCTGAGCCGGTGGAAATGGTTTCATTGATTAGAGTGGCAGCGGTGACCGCGGTGCAGCCGTTCCGCGGCGCTTACGTCCTCGGTGGAAATCAGGCTAGTCTTGTTAATGTTGCTAGCTAGCGCCGCCGCTTAGCATGTACTTCACAACTCTATTGTCCACTCGAGGCCCAAAAATAAACAGCAAAACCTAATAAACCGTGGAACGCACAAGACAAGTAACCATAGCAACGCTGGTAAACAAACCCCGCGAAACCCAATCCCTACGAGAGCTCCCCGCGCTACGGCCATCTGGAGGCGCACAGAGCTTTTGGCCGTGATATTATATATAAAATGATGTTATACTAAATAGAACGTTATAAGAAGCTGTCACCGAGAATTGCCGCGCTGCCAGACGCTGTCACCGAGTGTGAGAGGAGAGTTGACGGAGAAGATGGCGGTTGACCTAGTTTCAAAGTTTATAAGTTTATAAGTTTATTTAACCGTTTATTCTCGGTAATACTCGTGAAAATGTCCACACCGCGGCAACCCTTGTTGCGCCGAATTGAAAAAGGAAACCGCTATAATGAAATAGTGGTAATATTTCCACATTAATTGATAAAATAACGGGATGGGAAGGGGTGATGGCTGTTTCAGAAGGGGGATGATTTTGATCATTTTAATTCCAAAGGGGGATGCCATCCCCCCCTCAACTACCTCAGTCTCCCTACCTCACGATTGCTTGAAAGAGAACAGTTTCGTTGTGGAAATACAAGAGACGTCAAAGAACCGACAAGAAACACTTGCGTTACAGTTTGTGTATACGCACACACGCACGTGGCGCTCGCACGGTCGTGTCTCATTGGCGGGCCAGGCAGAGTAAGGGGAGGAGCTCACTGCAGTGTGACGAAATAGGAAACCACATTCCAAATCAGCGCGCTTGAGCCTCCGTTTTTTTCAAAGGTGAGCAGAACACCTAGTTCTCATTTTACACCGAACGCAAGTTTTAGCCACTTGGGGACCATAGGCAGGCTAGGGGGAAGTCATATTGATATTAGAAAACCTCATAAAGTGAGATTTTCATGCCATGGCACCTTTTAAAGCTCACTCGACCGGGGCGTGGCCGCTTCAACGGCTCTACTCGGAGGCGTTCCGGTGGAAGACATTTGTGCGGCTGCGTCTTGGTCTTCCCCCGGCCCCTTTGTTCGTTTCTACATGTTAGACATGTTCTTTTTTTCTCTTGATCATCGCCTTGCTTGATCTTGGAGGAACGATCTGAAACTAAATCGGAAATTAGATTTCTTCTTCTTCCTCACCGTCATAACGGAGCACTTCGGGGCACCAGATTGCTTTAGAGCGGTACTGATCGCGTCGTGTGTCTTTCCAGTGTCAAATAGTTCACGAATAAAATCACCATACGGTTCAAGTGCAGCCATAACTAAGGCTAAATATAATTAGACAGTCTATTGCTGGTTTAGGTGGTTGGCTTTTTTTCTTCGCTGTGTTCTGCCTTATGGTGTAGCCTATAATTATAAATGTATCTATTTTTGTTTTTCTGTTTCTGGTTTAAAAAACCAACACACAAACACAAATAAAAATACGTTTATTTGTTTATTCCTTTTGCCCTTTTTCCGATTCAAAACAAAATCAGAAAAACAAAAAAACGACTCTGTTAATTGTTTTTTCTTGTTTTGTTTTAAATCAGAATATTCAAAGAACGAACCATACACGGATTCACGTCCATTGTTTACTTCAGTGTTTATAAAAATGTTGCTATTTATGAAGGTAAGGATAACCCCGCCCCCTGCCCCTGCCGTCAGTTCTCGTTCTAGCCCAGCTCGGGCTGGAGTTGAACCGGTTTTTACAGGCCGGAGCCGGTAATCTGGCGATGTGAAACCAAAACCCTGGCTCTAGCTCCGAACTATCCCGGAACGGGCTCCGATTTTGCGGCGGTGTGAAAGGGCCATGTGAGTCAGTATTGTAAAGTGCTTTGAGTGGCCACTGGTTAGAAAAGCGCTGTATAAGTGCAGCATATTTACCATTTATTTAAACATTGCTCTCTTCCACTTCCTGTCTGTGAGGAATGGGATCTACCCCCTGACCGCCTTCGGGCTGCCCGGCTCCCATCAGCCCCAGCAGGAAGTGGTCAAGTCACCCATCGCTACGCCCTCTGTCAAATCACCCACGCCCGAGCCCACCGAAATGGAGACACGCAAGGTGGGGCGGTTTATTACTGTATCTCTTTATCCCCACACTTCCTATCAGTTGGTGGTGATATGTTTCCAAATGCACACGTTTGATTTTAGATGGTGTGATTAAGAATATGAAAGTGGTTCAAATGGATGCTTTTGCACTTGTTTTTGCGTAACAAAGCTATTTCTCGGTTCCTGTAGGTTGTCCATATGCAGTGTAACATTGAGCCAATCGAAGAGGGAGCAAAACATCATGCAAGTCTCACACTCGCATCGCATCCTGCACATATTGGCCATCTGTTCTTGAATTATGCAACAGCCTACATTTATATTGATATATTCATGTATTTTTGTATTTATGTTTATTTGTGTTGCCGCTTTTTTTCCTCCCTTGACAGTTGACATTACTGTTGAAACTGGAAGACAAATTGAATCGACATCTAAGCTGTGACTTGTTACCTAGTAAGAACACGCACGCATGTTAATTGGTTTCATTTTATTTTGATACTATTGGTTTGATTGTTTATAAGTTAAGTAAATGATATGCATGTTTGGGTAAATCTTACTGTTTGCATGCATTGCACACAAAAATCAATTTTTTAACGTCTCCGTCAGTCAGGGTTTGCAGTGTTCTTTTGGAACAAAGTCGGCCGAATCAGGATTGCTTTAATACACTCTATTTGGTGATGTTTTTGACTAGTCTCTAGGAAGCAAAAAGAGGGGAATTGTATGAGCACGCGTGGAGATACAGGCTTCGACATTAACGGTTGACCGCTTGCCCGGGGCAACTAAAAGTAACATTTGGGCAAGTTTAGATTGATTTCTGATTGCCCGAACGGGCAAGAGGATTTTGGGAGGATGTTAATATAAAGGCTATTTATTCAAGTGTTTTTATAAACTGCAGAACAACCTTTTGTTCCGCAACATCACACAAATTAGAAGTATTTGCAATTGTTCAGCGCACTGTCTTCTCTTCTCTCGGAAAGCGAGTAAACAGACACGCATCGCTTCAGCGCGAATATAGCCCCGCCTTCTGTCACTCACTCGCAGTGCGGTCTCTGGCAGTGATTCGAAGGTGTTAGCTAAAGGTTAGCCAACACAGCTAGCATCTCAAGTGCAGCGCCTCCGTGAACGGTTGGTGCCATGCCGTAATTCCGACGCCTCATTGTTCTGACGTCTCAATGGTCTGAAATATTTCCCATTAGATCGACATGCCACTATGCCGACGGTTCAATGTTCCGAAAACGGAACCCATTGGTCCGAAGGTCCGTTTGTCCGACTTTTCAAAAAGGAGGCGCATTAGGCCGACGGTTCAATATGCCGAATAGGCCAAGGCGCAATTCCACATGTGTGATTATGAAACCAGAAATAAAAGATGATAGGCTAAGTTCCAGCCGTGCACTTCACCAAGCCAGACTGTTGCTGTGGGCTTGAACGGTCACAAGAGGTGAATTTATGAAGCGCACATTATAATAATAATAATAATACATTTAATTTAGAGGCGCCTTTCAAGACACCCAAGGTCACCTTACAGAGCATATAGTCATCATACATTATTTAAAAAAACAAGACATTGTGTAAAAATAAATAAACATAAGCAATAAGAAATAAATAAAACAAGACAAAACAAAACAAAAAAACAATCAAAACAGTGATCAGTTAGACGTTATACAAGGACTAATACTTTTCCTGTAAAGAAGTCAAACGGTGAGTGAAAAACCACTACAATTTTTATCTTTAGTAGTGTGTGGGCCTATATGTGTTGTTTACTGTGTTCACAGTGGGCTTTTAGCCTAAATAATTTCGCTGATATTGATTTAGTCAAACTTATAGCTCATACCGTATACTTAGAGGTGTGTGTGTGTGTGTGTGTGTGTGTGTGTGTGTGTGTGTGTGTGTGTGTGTGTGTGTGTGTGTGTGTGTGTGTGTGTTCAGAATTAGACCTACGCTCTCTGTCCATGGGGCTGAAACACCCTGTCGAAGTGAAGCGTTGTCACTTTGCTCTCCAATATTCATTGGAGCGTGATATATAGGCCTATGTTGTATTTTGGAGAGAGAGTGAGAGAGAGCGAGAGTGAGAGCGAGGCATAAAACTCTTTATATGTAGGCCTACCGGCATATTGAACCGTCGGCCTAATGCGCCTCCTTTTTGAAAAGTCGGACAAACTGACCTTCGGACCAATAGGTTCCGTTTTCCTGGCATAGTGGCATGTCGATCTAATTGGAAGTATTTCGGACCATTGAGACGTCGGAACTATGAGGTGTCGGAATTATGGGCAGACCCCGAACGGGTGCGGTAGAAGGAAAATGGAGTAGTGATGGAAAAGTGCGGTTTGGAAGTAGGCTACTTTGGATTGAGGCAAATTACCAAGGAAAGTCATATGCAAGAACACTGTTTTGGGTTTCATAACTGTGCACATGCACAGCAATAGAGATCTTTTTCACGAAATTGGACCCTCACAAACTATATATTACATGAAAGCTGAGCCTCCACTTATTCCAACAGTCCAAACCATATCATTCTGTGACTAAAACTCGCAAATAACAACTTAAGAAAAAACGTCCCCTTTTCTTTTAACAACCAAAAATGAAGTTGTACCCTTGTGATTTTTGTCCACAAAGTTGATTCTGATCGAATGAAACCACCATAAACAGATGATCCAGTGTCTGGGCCAAATTGCAACTCAACATGGTGTTTTCAATCAATGAATAAGAGAAGGTTTCTTAGGAAATAGGTAAATTGCCTTCAATCAGAAAACATATTCTTCAGTGCAATCTAGTGGCCATATGTGTATTTGCGAGTGTTTGGCTTGGTGCATTCGATTATATTTGCCCTGAACTTTAAATAGAGGTGTCAAGTGTCAAAATTGTAAGATATCTAACTTTATTTGTGTTTCATAGTAAGACAGCGCTCCCAACTGATAACGACCAACTGATAATTATTTCAGGTGGAAATGTAATCTTCCACTTATGCTGTGTTCCATGGCTTTATTTACTTTAACCAAGTATTATCCCCATTGAATATTTCACTTGCACAACAATCTTTCTTATGGCACAAAGATGACATTATCGCCCTTGCATTTGTGGAGATATACTCTTTTTACTTTGGGTATAGTCTTTCCTGAAAAAAACGTTTCCCCTGAAATCGAAAATGGTATAGAATATCGATATTTTTCCAGGTATAGTGTCGAAGTTAGAAAATCCACTATCGTGACTGGCAACACTACTAGAAACGCGATTGTGATTACTCAGAGCTACAAGAAACGTGAAAGTAAAAAAAGACATATCTTTGCTACTACCTCTGACATTTAGTTATGTACATTTGCATAAAATCATGCAGGTCCACATATAACTTGGCGGCAACGGTGGACTGAAGTCACTCCATGGCACGATGTGATGCTCGATAAATAAGTAAACAAAGAGAAGTTTGTTATTTTTTATACACAACATGTGTGGAACATTCAGCTTCAGTCTGAGCTAGGATGGGTTTTCTGAGCCCCCAAAAACCAGGCCGGGTGCCTGGCAAAAAGAGGCCCGTTCTCGATTCTGATTATAATTTGGGCAAGTGAACATCACATTCGGGCAAGTGTAACCTGACCTGCACTTGCCCGATGGGCAAGTGCTTTTGAAACCTTAGTGTCAACCCCTGAGATACACTAAGGCCTCTTGCCCACTACCTCTGTCCGTTGACTGATCCCCATTGACTTTGAATGGGGACGGACGCGCAATGCATTGTGGATCCGTCCGCTGAAGGCTCCGTCAAAAAAGTTGACCATTTTTCAACTTTTTCGGCAGCGACGGATCCGTCATCCAATCAGAACACGTATGCAAATTTAAGCACTGTGACACTACTCGGGCTCTGACGACCCTGGAAACCTCCCCCATCCGTCAGCCACGCCTCCCCAGTCCTTTGACGGACGGTACAGTGGGCACGAGACCTAATGCATGCCCACTGCAGCGTCAGTCAAAGGACGTCTGAAGGCTTGGCTGATGGGGGAACTCTCCGGGGTCGTCAGAGCCCGAGACATTGCACACATTTGCATACGCGATCTGATTGGACGACGGATCGACGGATTCAACTTTTTGACGGAGCCGAAGGATCCAACGGAGCGAACGGATCCACAGTGCATGGCGCGTCCGTCCCCATTCAAAGTCAATGGGGATCAGTCAATGGACGGAGGCAGTGAGCACGAGGCGTTAGTAGGGCATCTGAAGGATGCGTTACCTGGGGCCTTCTAGCCCCATGGGCTATGTGTTGTGACTTATCTACTGGGCAGACGTGGACAGCTCTGATTGGCTAAGCATAGTGTTGAACTCCCGCCCCCCTGGATACCCGTATGTGTCTTTATGCTGTCCCTTGCGGCCAGGCCAGGCCAACTTGGCCACTTGGGAGAGGTGTGCTGCTACGGTCCGGGCCGCCACGGTACAGATGCTAATGAGCCGACACGCGCACACGCACGGCTACGCAACCTGAGCTGGATGACGTATAGTCCATGCGACGACCACGGACATAATAAAGGCGACGAGTCTTCTTTCCCATTAAACGGTAAACATGGCGTCAAGCGATGTTTACGCTTGTTTGCGTACTCAAAAAAATCAGCAGTGAGAGTGGGCTCTATCTGAGAACGGCCCCAAATAAGCAACACTCAGCAAACTGCAAACTGTGTTCTCTGTGTTGTTGTCCATTGTTGTTTAAACTCTGACTGGCGGCAGACTTTATTATGGTCCATGCAGCGGACGCTTGGTGATGACGTGTTACTTACGACGTGATTACGTATGTACAAGAGCCTACCGTGGCCAGGCCACAGTTGCGACGGCCAACGGCCACGGCCAGATGGCCTAGTGTGAGTGCCCCCTGAGGCTCCGGATCCCTCCTTAGCATGGGAAAGATGCCTCTTTTAATCGGCAAGGGCATATGTGGCCTGTTGGTATGAATGTGTGAATTATGTTACAGGTTAGGCTTCCTGGGCAGCTATAGTATAACGCTACGGTTTGTGGCGCTTTTCATATTCAGCTTATTAAAACACTCATAATAGTTACACAACAACATGGGGATACCCCTCATTCCTAAAACTCTCAGTCCAGACACATTTCTTCACATAGTGTTTGAATTCTATCTGAAACAATGAGCTCACTGGCCCTTTAAGAGGAGAAGGGAGAGAGAAAGGGAGAGTGAGAATGTGTCTTGAGTGTCGTGCATGGTTTTTAAGGGTTGGGAGAATGCTGTGAACACACGGGAGTATCCCTAACATTTTGTCACATGTCATTGTTGGTCGACATTGTTTGAGAAGCAAGGTCTTCATGTTACTGGAACCGACCTGATTGAGGAAGAGAAAGTCACACACTTTACATTCATTGGAGATGAACGGCCACTGTGCGCATGCACGCACACGCGCACGCACACGCACGTACGCACACCCGGACACGCACCCGGACACACACACACACACTCACAAAGACACACACACACACACTCACAAAGACACACACTCGCATATGAACATGCACGCGCGCAGTGCACGCACTCACACACCAAGCCACTCCTCCGGACACCTCACTCTCACTCCCTGGGTGTTAGTGGAATGCTGAGTATTTTGACTTTGTGGAGAATGTGAAGCCGGTGGCTATCCCAACCAACAGCTGTCTCCCAGTGTGTGGAGATGAGCCATTCCCCCGGTGCATATACAACGCAGCCTATGGCCTGCTCTCCCTCTCTCTCTGCCCTCCATCGGCTCCTCATCCCATATCTCTCCCGTCTCGCGCACACAGATTTGACTCGCATGTGTCACAGAATGACACACAAACCGCTCCCGCCCTGACCAGACACCCTGGCCTCTCTGTGCCTTCCCCCAGCGCTCTTTATCAAACCCACTGATCACAGCTCAAAGTCCACAGTGTGGCCGCGCCCGTGTGCTAGCGCACCGCATGCTGAGACATTCACTCTCCCGGTCGGCTGCGGCATGTTGCAGAGCAAACGCATACAGTACATACTAGTGATGGATTCAGGTCACTGGCTTCAAATTCTTGAAACACTTTCTCATGATTGTATAATAATTGCGATTTCAACTATGGATACTGGACAATTGATAGTATTTTAGTAGAGATGTCCGATATTATCGGCCCACCGATATTATCGGCCCGATATTAGCATAAAAATGTAATATCTGTCAATATCGGTATCGGATTTTTTTGGAAAAAAATAAATTAAATAAATAAAAATAAACATGGCACTTTTCCCTTAAATTAAGTTGAAGTATTTTTCTTATTTTGCACAGACAATGTTAACATTTGGAAAGCCTTGTTGCATTCAAGAATGCATCCAGTGGGGCATCACAATAACATTAAGCATGTTGTGTTAATTCCACCACAGGAGATATGTAATGTTACCTAAATGAGGGTTTGAGGAAAAATAACCCAAATATCGACATCGGTATCGGCTGATATCGGAATCGAAAATTTAGAGTTGGACAATATCGCATATCAGATATCGGCAAAAAAGCCAATATCGGACATCCCTATATTTTAGTAATAATGAGTGCATGGAATATATTCATTAAAGTGCGTTTGTGTGTTTTTATAGATGAAAATGTTCAAGAGCTGGCTGGAGAGTTGGTTCATCTGGGATTCATCAGTGAGGTGAGAGCTCTTTAAGATGCCTTTTCATAGTTTATGTATCGGAACACGTGTCGGGGCGGGTGATTGGGCGGGCTATTTCTGGACCCTGAGAGTTTGAAACATGTGATTAAGGCATCAAGTACGCATGCGCGTACGTATGTACGTCATCATCTACTCCATATGTTCATGGGTCCTTCGCTTGTGCGTTCTCATCACCGTATCCATGGTAACCACTCGGTCCTTGTCTCCCCCCCTAGGTGGACCAGAGCCGTCTCGTCTCCGTCCTCACCGAAGCCTTCACCAAGTTCTACAGTCGGAACGGCTCCCTCAACCCGGTCACCGTGTCCTCCTAGGAACCCCGCCTCCCCCTGGCTCTGTCGCCGTGGCGACGCTCTCATCCTCTGTGGCACTGCTTTTCCTTAACGACTCCAATCAATCAGGGCAATGAAGCATTCCTACTGGCCGGCCCGCGAGGCCATGAGGTGGCGACACTGTAAAACAATGTAAACTTTCTATTGGTAAGGGGCAGTACTACTTTTTAACGGGCGGAGGTAAAGCTCTATGAAGCCATATGCAGCAGGGGGGGGGGAAGTCTCACAAGGATTCATGACTGTCAGACGCCGGGGGTTTGAAACAAATGTATTTTGAGTCGCCTAACTTGCAGCAACTGATCCCCCCCCCCCCCCGAGAAGATGAACCAAAGAGGCCCCCAGCTTTAGTCCACAAGGCTGGTATTAACGTTGTGTTCAAGCGAACGCAGTCTAGCTGCAGACCCAGAGAGCAGACTCTTGCTGAGGCAGAGAGCCCACTGCGATAGCGTCTGGGGCTACCGGTTTACAGGTTAATATGTAATGCATGTTCAGCTTCCCACCGCCACTTTAAAAACACGGCCATAGAGTCAGAACACGGCTAGACACAACCGTTTAGAATCGCAGAAGAACGCCTAAACCTCACTCATCTATCGCAGATTCTGACTTGTATATCTGAGCTTGAGTTTCTGTGTTGGATGCTGTATGTGGTCTTCTGGTTTCTGGTGTTGGTCCACACAGAGACCTGAATCACGTCTTGATTCAGGTCTCTGTGGGGACCAACACCTCCCTTCCCTCAAGCCCCACCAACCCTGCACTTGCTACTCCAACCCATCCACTCTGTTCTGTTTTGCACTGCCTTATCAAGGGGAAGGCCCGTTTACCGATTACCGCTCACCCCGTGCTCTCGCTCTCTGTACCTAGTTCTGCTTTCACAACTCCAAACTACACGGCCTTTACTGTGGCCTTAACGTGATTGTATTCGACCTGGACAGAGGTTCATAGTTGTGATTCTGTTCGTTACGTGGTCTTGTTTTTTGCAATATTGCCCTAGAAGTATTTAAGGGGAATTGTTCTCCGTGGAAACGTCCTCCTGTAGGTCTTTACCCAGGCGTGTTTTAAGGCGCAACACGGGGTGGGGGTGAGACACGTGGCGAGGGTGAGACACCTGGTGAGGGTGAGACAGGAGGCAATGTGTCGGTGTTACTGTCCACAGGTTTTACATGTGTGCCTTGCTCCTAGCGCTGTTCAGTGTGCTACCGTTTGTTGTGGTCGCCATTTCGGAGTCCTACTCCCCCCCCCCCCCCCCCCCCGGGTCCTTTTGTATCGTTACCATGGTGACCCGCATGTTACCGGAGCGCCTTGCCTCATACGGTGGAATGTTATTTATAATAGGACGTCTTTTGACGTGACTTTTTTTTTTTTTTTTTACTCGTTATATACTGTGACGTTACATAATGGCTGCCTTCTCCTCCAGTCTGAGCCATGCGTGAGGCAGGGGGTTCGGCCTCTTGGTCGGGTTGATGATGGACCATGTGATCCAAACTAGAGTTGCCTATTGGTTGAGATCTCATCAACACTGTAGCTTTCACACATGGCTGGAGCCCATACATAAAAATGATATTTTTTACATAATGTCTGGACTGTTGTAATAGGAGGTCTCAGACAAAGTATTGTTTAGTTTGTTGAATTCTGGGCTTGCTAAACTTAGCAAGTATTTAAGGGGAAATGGGCTGGCTACACTGCAAGCCCAGGAAGTCCTAGTGCTTTGATACAGGGCCGGGTGATCTGAAAGCATGTGATCTGTTGTTGGGTCCATAGGGGGCGATATTGGGCGCATACGATTTGGCTTACCCTTTTTCTCTAAGAAGTAATGTGTGCCTTTTGTGATGAACAGGGAGATTCTCTTTGGGCTTACCACGTTTCACTGACTATTGCATGCTCCGCTTGCAACGTCCTGTAGGTTCAGCCATTCCCAAAGTAAGATGATAAACATGTTCAATAGAAATATTCATGTTCGACTTTTGTTTGTTTAACACTTCTCTCAATAAACTTATTTCAAGCTGCTATGACTTTTTTGTTAATGCTTGCTGTTTTTATTATGAGTACAGTACGAAATAACCTGAAAAAGTCCATCCTCAAAATTGAACCAAGTCACTTATTGTGCCAAATTGGCAAATAAATTGACTAACTATTGTAAGCGAACTCCAAAGGTTGTGTTAATAAACTGTGTGTGTGTGTGTGTGTGTGTGTGTGTGTGTGTGGGGGTTACCCATTTTGAATGCCCATGATGTGTAACGTTTTGGCTGTGGTAATACCTGCATGTTTTCAGAGACTGGGAGAAAGATAAATAGAGGATAACTGAATAGTAACTTTCAAATAAAACGAAAGTTTGTTCTCCAGGATTCACAGTGTAAATCAGCACTCGGTTATAACCACAACAGTATGAAATGGGTATAATCTGGTTGGTCTGGCCGTGAAAGTCCTGCCCACCTGCACAGGTGAGCTCTGACGTCACAACGGACCAGGAAGGGACGGGAGGAGGAACCTTCTGCTCAGACTTTCGCCTCACGCTATTTGTATGTTCCGGAGAGCTGACCTACTTTTGTGAAGCGAATCACTGGAAAGCAATCCTCGTTCGTCAAAAATGTGTACTTTTGGTGAGTATTTAGATTGCATTAATCCTTGTTAATCTTGGTGGTGAAATACCCCTTCACCCGCTCCGGGCTAAAGACCACACGGAGGAGCCTCTTGGTTCCTTTCCGCTCTGATTGGCACGGTGGCGCTGATGCACCCGGAGCTTCAGATTGTCACTTGCATGAATCAAACAGTTTCTGTCCATGGTAATTAAATGCTAGGAATTATGAGTGACTTTTCGGGCCTCCTCCAGTTCCCACTTGCATGCATGTTTTTGCAGGATTGTGGATGTCAATATTTAGAATGCAAAGTGCATTTGTTAAACATTCTTAAAAATAAATCGTGCAGTGCTTAGGCCTCTAACTCCTGTTCATGCGTGGTTTAAATGAGAACGATGCCGTTATTTTTCGATCGTTATGTTGAATTAATTTAAAGTGCATGCAGTGTGGGTCTCTGCATGGAAACAACTAGTAAACCGATTTTGAAATACTACGATTTTGACCAATAGGCAAAACCTTTTGTTTCAATCTCAAATCCATTTTTCATTATTTGTCTGCAATCTGTGGGCACGAATGATTAATTCGAATCCACCCAATCTCCCTCCTCATCTGACTCGTTCTCAGATAAGGACAAGGGGGCGAGGAGGCTGATGAAGAAGGGGTTGACCCTCATCCTGGTCGGCCACATCAACTTCATCCTGGGGGCCATCGTCCATGGCAACGTACTGCGGCACATCTCCCAGCCGAGCGAGCACATCACCACGGAGTACACCATGGCCAACATCATCTCCGTCACCTCCGGGCTGCTGGTAGGCCTACCACCGTTGACGTTAATTATATTAAAAGCATTTAATAGCACTTAAAAACATACGATAAGAGCTGTCGAATCACGGTTTATCTGCAAATCTGCTGTTCATTTAACTGATTGTTTGAGAACGATTTTCTTATTGTTTGAAATTTATGTTAAACATTTGCTTAGTAGCAACAGCACAAGTGTTATTTTACATCGTTTTTGGAAGGATTATCTGAGGGATCATTTAAAATTCTGCTTATTAGAGAAACACTGGAGAAGAGAAAATATAAAAGGCTGCTTTGCATATTAATATGCCAGCACATGTGGGCATAGTTTTGCCATGGGGGGGCCGCATGCGCATGTGTGAGAGAAAAGAATAATCTAGGGATGCAGTCTTTAGGCCCACCCACCCTCTCTTCCTCTCTTGCAGTGGAGTGGCAGAAGTTGATTTGTTAAAAACGAATTAACCGCAGATTTTTAGAGACCATACCAGATATCTTTTTAGATCAAGATAAAGTAAAGTGATGTTCTTGGAAACCCAATTTACAAATCATACTGCACGAACAACACACTTACTGTCTTCGTCTTCACGCTGTCAATAATGCGTTGTATTTGTATCTGCTCTTTCCTAAGATATTTAAACCATTCTGCTGATGTATTTTAGGAACCATTTCAGGAACCAAAATAATGGTGGTAAAGGGAGGTCTAAACCGGATGACTAATGAAAATTACCGTTTCTGATTCATATTCTATTTAATACTATTTATATATAATGCAGATCCTAAATCAAACATAGACTACCTACATTACAAATATAGTAAAATATAATATAACAGTACGTTCTGCCTCTTGTAAATTGTTCCTCTTGTAAATATTTGGGCCTTTTTGGGCTCATAATGAAACGTTACTGTGAAAGTGTTACTCTCTCAAACTCTTTCTTCTGATTCTTGCAGAGCATTTTAACCGGTGTGATCGCCATCCTGGTGTCAAGAAACCTCCCAATGTTGAAACTGGTAAGATCATCCAATTGTTTGAATAAACAAAATATATTTTTATCTTCATCATTCGGTATTGCAGAGCGATTTACTTCTTCTTAATATTGAAGTTGATTTAAACCCATGATTTTGGAACCCAAACCCCCCCCCCCCCCCTGTGAACTCCATTTCTTCCCTCCATGTCGTGTCTCCAGCAAGTGGGGCTCCTGGTTTGCTCGTTCTTCAACGCTCTGATGTCAGCCGCCTGCAGCGTGGGCCTCCTGGTGGCCGTCGGCCTCACCATCGCCCACAACGGCCAGCTGCTGATGAGGGGGTGCAACGAAACGGAGGTCCCCGCCAACGCCCGCTCGGCCGTCGGCTCGCAGTGCCCCTTCGACAACACCAAGATCTACGTGAGTAGAGCGCTGGATTTAGGTGTGTGTGTGTGTGTGTGTGTGTGTGTGTGTGTGTGTGTGTGTGTGTGTGTGTGTGTGTGTGTGTGTGTGTGTGTGTGTGTGTGTGTGTGTGTGTGTGTGTGTGTGTGTGTGTGACGGGGTTATAGTAGATTTCGGACACAATGCACTCTAAAAAGTGTATATTTCTATCCCATTGGGAGTAAATGGATGGCGGGCTCATCTCTACTTAACGGTGTAGTAAGTACGATTAAAGAGCTGTTATTTGAGTGTAATTTGTTAGTATTGCCGTATTATTCGTCAGGAAAATGCTCTGTTTAGAGTTGACTGCACCTGCCTCTGTTAAAGACATTTTTGGATGCTCCCGGCTAATGCTTATTGTTGACCAATCATGGCAGCTCTACCCTGATTGGTACGGGGAAGCCATCCTGCCTGTCAATCACGGTTGTAGGATATGCAACACCCTTCAATGGCTGACACATGACCGCTCTCAAACCTTACGGCCCCTTTAGTGTTAGCTATCGGAGTGCGGAAGACCAGACTGCCTGACTTTGCTCCTATCACTTCTCGTCGTTGTTGTGTTGTTTATGTTGGTGTTGTGTTGTTGTGGTGTGCGTGCTGGCCTGTGTCTCCAGGACACCGCCCTGGCTCTGTGGATCAGCTCGGTGCTGCTGGCCATGGTGGAGGTGGGGCTGTCGGTCTGGTGCTTCAGCGTGGGGCTGACTCTCAGAGGGCTGGCTCCCTGTGGCAACCATTACATCAAGGAACAGGTGTGTGTGTGTGTGTGTGTGTGTGTGTGTGTGTGTGTGTGTGTGTGTGTGTGTGTGTGTGTGTGTGTGTGTGTGTGTGTGTGTGTGTGTGTGTGTGTGTGTGTGTGGGGGGGTTTGTGTCTGCATCTTTGGAGACGGTTTTGTCTGCGTCAATATTACACGTTTCATTACTTACTGACACACATTAACACTCGCACACACACACACTCTCACAAACACACACCTTATCATGTGTGTGTCTCCCTTGCAGAGAGAGTGACTCTGTCTTTTGCACTTTGTCTGTTTATGTTCCTTCTCCCTCTTATCTAACTGACAGTTGGAGGAGGGCGCTCTGTCCAATAGGAACAGAGCAGGGGCGGGATTTCCCACCCAGGGCCAGATCCTGATTGAACGGCAGAACACTGACGTCTGATTGGACCAGCACCGTGTCAAACACAGCCAGTACTAGAGTTCTGTTTTCAAAATGCCAATATTATTGGTGCTATTTTTCTATTCTAAAGAGGTTTTCTGGGAAAGATTAATTTAGATTCTGGTTTGGTAATCAGATTAGGCAGCTGATATAGGAGGACATGTCATCAAGGAAAGTAAATTATCTAAAATATCACTTGAAGGGAATACATTTCAGTGTAAAATATATTTTATGCAGGTATTACTAATATGAAGTTCAAGTGATGGTATTTTAGTTTGAGGTTTGCTTGTTTTTTATAAGACAGAAGTAATTGCCAAAGATTTGTTTTTGTATTTAAATGATTTGATTATGCTTATCTTACATTTTAGTTAAATGCTTTTTCTAAGCCTTTCTGCTCAGCATATCATGGCCTGGAAGTCTTGTGGCTTTTGTAAGAAAGACACAAATCAACAAATATAGGCTATTCATATTTATTAAATTAAAAGCAAGGCACTTAAAAACAAAAGATGCAAGCTGTCGAATCATGGCTTGCACATCCGCTGTTAATCCAACTGATTGTTTAAGAAAGATTTCATTATTATATAAAAAATTTATATTAAACATTTGCGTAGTAGCAACAGCAAAATTCTAAGTAATAACATAAATGAAGTCTTATTTTACGCTTTTAGAAGGATAACCTGAGGGATAATTTTTAATTCTGCTTATTCGAGGATCACTGGAAAAGAGAAAATAGAAAAGCCTGCTTTGCATATTAATTGGCCAGCACATGTGTGCATAGTTTGCATGCATTTATGCATGTGCATGTGTGAGAGAAAAGACTCCTCCAAGGATGCATGCGGGTGTGTCTATACATTCATGCCTGTTTCATTTGTAGCACGTTTACACGCCCTTACATATTCTTTTTATTTGCATGCTTGCCCAGTGACACCAACCAGTTCAGTGAAAGAGCATTTCAGTAGCAGAACCATAACGTTCCTCTGCATTTCAGACCGATGAACACGTTGAGACGAGGGCATCCTGTAACTAACCCCCCCCCCCCCCCACCCCCACGCTGGGCCATGCGCTGTGCGAGGCCGTGAGTGGTCAGAGCCTCCTGCCACCCAGCAGCCAATCACAGAGCAGGCTGCTGAGCCAGGCCCGTATGGAGGCGGTGGGATCAGCTATGAAACGGTTAATCTAGAGGCCGTGCTTTATCGAGCGTAAAAGGGTCTCTGCACGCGATGGTAATCTGCTGTGTGTGTGTGTGGGGGGGGGGGTATAAATATTGACATGGATTGGTGACTCCAGCAGTCACAACAAATTGCCATCCCTGATGTTGGCGGTTTAGGACAGAGGGCGATGCGTTGGGCCTTGCGTGTTTCTACGGAGAAGGATGGGGCATGATGAGGAAGGCATTGCATTAGATTAATAGATTATATATATTATTTTTTTCATAATCTGAGACAAAACACACCAAACTTTTATCGGTTTATCTTTGGGTTAGGTTATGTTTTGTATTTTTATGCACTATTACTATACTGTGCATTACTTTTTATATTTTATGTTCAATTGAATTATCTGTCATCAACTGACCAAAGACCATGTGTCCATCTGTGTTGAATATGTATTATCAAATGTATTTTGACAGTAGCCTCTGTAATGTGTCTTTGCTAATTAGATTTGTTTTAACTGTTCAGTCTTTCCATGTTTCATGAGGACCGAATGGCCTCTTTGTGTCGAGGAACAGTGTTTGGATGAGTTCTGATTAAACCAAGACTCTATGCATTCTGTTCTTTTATGTTGTATAAAAGTAATGTTTTGGATTTACATTTTTGACTGAAATATCACCTATTACATTTCTTATTTTTTTTTTATCCTTAATAAAAAAGTCAAATGTGATCGCGACAATGATTATTTTTTAATAAATGCAGTAATTCTGAATTGGTGTTATTAATGGTAGGCCTGTTCATTCAGTGTGCTGCGCCCTCAAGTTGGTCCTCCTGTGTTTTATATTTCAGGTCATTAGGACACAAATGCATGAACACATATTTTAATATTGTGTGTTATTGGTCGTAAGCATAGGGCTGGCAATCGACCCATGTTTGGCTTTTGAATGGAATGAATGTGAAAAAATCGAATATATTTTTATTATTTATTCTCAGGCCACGCCCCGAGACCCTGCAGGCCGCTCCCCCCCCCCCCCCCCCCCCCTCCACTATATGCCCAGGCCACGCCCCCAGACCCTGCAGCCCCCCCCCCCCCCCCCCCCCTCCCCCTCCCCTCCTCTCAAGAGCCCCGTGCGTGCAGGAGTCGCACCTGTTCTGCAGGCTGCACTGAACCTACCGACCACAACATTATTCACAACATCTCACCGAGTCAAAGCGCGTGAGGCTCTATCGTCTGAGCGGTCGACAGACGTCCGCTCCGGTGCTGCTTCCAAACTGGGCCTCTCGAGACCCTCCGGCTCCAGATGCAAGCCTCCGCTTCTGGAGCTCACTGAGGGCGCGCGGCGGGGAGGCGGAAGCGACGCGCGCGGCACACCGCGGAACCAAGAGAAGCTGCAGCGCGATCTGAGCGGAGCGCGGGTCTACATAGGCGGGTCTCGCGGACGAGGCGCGGGTCTGCGGGCGGGTCTCTCCTCCTGACGTCGCGAGGTAAATCCCGTTCCACAGTTGAACGCTGTTCTCGTCGCGTGTTCGTTACCGGGCGACCGGAACACCGCCGACCTTCCTCACGCGCCTTCAGTGTTGTCATCCGAGTCCTTTGATGTGGCGGTCATTTATCACACAGCAACACTCAAGACTGTCAATCACTTTTTAAATATGTGCATTTAATAGCGCGTGCGGAAACATCCAGGGTCCTACCGGTGGATCTCAGTGTTGATCCGACCAGGTGCTGCTCCCGTCGGGGTCCAGCGGTGCGGTTCTCTGGTTCTGCAGTTCTGTGGTTCTCTGGTTCTCGTGTTCCTCGTGCGCCCCTGCATCTCACGCACTTGTATTCAGATCCCGTCTGAGTCGACGGTCGTGAACTAAATCAGTTTAACCGACACGAGGACGGATGCGACAAAGAGTGTGAAACGTCGCAGGCAAACGTGAGTTAGCTGACACGAGCATGCGACAGGGGAAGGGAGCCCTCGCGCAGGGGGCGAGGGGATCAGGAGACGGGTCTGATGGGACGGGGGTCTCAGGGGACGTGGGTCTGCAGCCGGGGAAGAGGCTGGGCCCGGTCAGCGGGGTCTGTGGTGGGTCTGCAGCGGGGATAGTTAACTAATATATAACTATCTTCCTTCATGTTGGTTGTAGTTACACTGTGCGGTTGATCGACCACTTTATTATGATTTTAATAGATTGCACATTTTCGTTCTGTGTGAGATTCCTCCTAATGAATGTTCAATGCTATGATCTGGCTTTTGGACATATAGTCGAAACCAAGGTGATATAGTTTGATAATAATAATGATTGATGGGTCCTTTGATCCACCTCGGGTAATATCACTCAATAAAAATATGATTGATAGTTTACTTGATGAAGCCAAATGCCATAAAACGCAGGTGTGGAAGCAGTCATATTTTTCTTCTTTTTTTCTTTCTTACCAATAATCCTGTACAGTATAAGAAAGCTGACTCCCCAACCGTCTGTTTTGTCTGACCGTTCCTCATTGTCCCTTTGTGTTTAAACCTGCAGGACCTGCTAAGAGGCTACGAGGCTACGAGGCTGGCTGCCATCAGCTGGAAGAAAGGACTCTCCAACGGCTGCCCTCGTCTTCCTCCACGCTGGAAGAGGCTTCTACCCGACGTTGGCGAAGAGGCGAGAGGTGGAGCAGCCGAACGCCTGCCTCAGATCTGCTCAGGAGAGACGGTGTGACTGACGGACTGAGGACGTCTGCCACCAGTGGAGCCGAAGCAGGTGGTGGTGGTGCCATTGGAGCGAACAAACCTACAGGATTAATCTGGATTCAAACGTTTTCAAAGACCTCAACAGCCGTCGTCTTGAAGCAGAGGAACTGCGATTACAGTCGGTCGACATAATGATGTCTTCTTTGTAGACAGCAACCCCCCCCCCCCCCCCCCCCCCCCCCTTTCTCCTTAACTCTTCACCGATTGGTCGAACCCTTCACCCAAGTGTCGTCCACCTCCATCATAATGGGATCCCCCTATTTCCCCGTCAGCCAATCACCTCGCCGCCCCGAAGCGGTCTCCAGGGCGAGCTAGCGGTGTCGCTGCTAATCAGGATTTTAATCGGTTGGGCTCTCCAGAGAACCGCCTGAACTCAAGATGAGACCCTCCAGCGCGGGGTCTCTCCCTGTGGACCGGCTCTCCTCCAGCCCCCCGTCCCTCCACCTCCTCCACCTCCTCCTGCTCCTGCTCCTGGTCCCGCCCTCGCTCAGCATCCAGACGGAGCGCGCCGAGAGCCACGACGAGTTCAGCTGCGAGCCCATCGGCCTGCGGATGTGCCAGGACCTCCCGTACAACACCACCTTCATGCCCAACCTGCTGAACCACTACGACCAGCAGACCGCCGCCCTCGCCATGGAGGTAGGACGGGCTCGGGTTACACGTGTGTGTGTGTGTGGGCGTGTGTGTGTGGGCGTGTGCGTGGGTCTGTGTAAAGCGCCGCTATGGGAGCAACTGACATCGTGTGTGTGTGTGTGTCAGCTTTGAAACACAATAGCGGTGCTATGGGGAGCAGATACATCCACCTGTATGGTTGCCAGATTGGAGCAGGCAGGCCTGAGATCCATCCCCCTGTATGAGCAGCCGTGGTTCGGCTGGGGTTAGGTTCCCCCCCTCCTTGCAGTGAAGCAGCACATTAGCCATGGCATGAAGGAGCCTTTTGTGTGCCAGACCCACGTGCACGCGAAATGTGTCAGGCAGGAATATTGTGTTACAGTACAGACGGATCTCCCCTGCAGACATAAGTGTATTTTATATGCATGTTTATATTTTGTAATAACCTAATGGGGTCATGAATACATCTTTGCAGATGCAAGATGTACAATAGATAGTTAAGAGGCTGCATGGTACTACAACCTTATCTACTGCTGTAGTAAACATCCTAAAACCAACCTAGTCCACACCCAGTCTGCTTTGTGGTGGTGTTGATTTACATCCAAGCACACAGCGGATAAAGCACACCGGTAGTGACTGGTTTCAGCCCACAGCCCCACTGGTCACCGTGCTGCAGCTGCAACAGTAGCTGGCCTCCTCCGGTTACAGCCCTGCTCTGCATCAGTGTGTTATTCTGACGTGATAACCTGAAGTCTAAGGTGTCCTTCTGCGTGGCTCAGCCCCCAGCCTGCACTCACCTGTTCAGGATTCACCTGGACTCTATATAGCCCCACACACACACGCACACGCACGCACACACGCACGCACACACGCACACGCACACACACCCCTCCTACACACTTATTGCATGTTGTACATCCTGGCAATTAAAAAAAGTACTTAGCTCGGTGTAGCATCTTACCCTAGCTGTCTTTGTTGTATACGGGGAATGGGTTAACCTAGTGATGGTTAGTGCTTTGGCACTTGGTGCTCTGAACATCCTTACTGCCCCGACAGAGATATAGTGTTGTTTCCCTTTCTTCGGGACAAATGTACTTATTGTAAATTGCGTTCGATTAATGCGTCTGCTAGATGTAAATGTACACTAGTGTTCACTCAGGACTGCTGACCTGTTTTCCCCACAGCCTGTGAACACACGATGCAGTTCCCCGCCAGCCTAAACACATTACGCCGCGTTTCAGATGGGAATGCTTTCTTCGAGGCAAAAATCTCTCATAGTGAAAAACAAAAGAAAATACGTCCTCCTTTCTCCAGAACCTCCGCCATGAAGGAGGAATGTATACCGTCGTGATCGGGTTACGCACCCACCGCTTCCTTTGTCCTCCGCACTGAGAGATATCAGGACATATGTTAGAGGAGGAAGGGAGGGAGAGAGAGACGAGGACCTAGAGGAGGGAGAGAGAGAGAGAGAGAGAGAGACGAGGACCTAGAGGAGGGAGAGAGAGAGAGAGAGAGAGACAAGGACCTATGTTAGAGGAGGGAGGGAGAGAGAGACAAGGACCTATGTTGGAGGAGGGAGAGAGAGAGACAAGGACCAATGTTAGAGGGAGAGAGAGACAAGGACCAATGTTAGAGGAGGGAGAGAGAGAGAGACAAGGACCTATGTTAGAGGCGGGAGAGAGAGACAAGGACCTATGTTAGAGGAGGGAGAGAGAGAGACAAGGACCTATGTTAGAGGAGGGAGAGAGAGACTAGGACCTATGTTAGAGGAGGGAGAGAGAGACAAGGACCAATGTTAGAGGCGGGAGAGAGAGACAAGGACCTATGTAAGAGGAGGGAGAGAGAGACAAGGACCTATGTTAGAGGAGGGAGAGAGAGACAAGGACCTATGTCAGAGGAGGGAGAGAGAGACAAGGACCTATGTCAGAGGAGGGAGAGAGAGACAAGGACCAATGTTGGAGGCGGGAGAGAGAGACAAGGACCTATGTTAGAGGAGGGAGAGAGATACAAGGACCTATGTTAGAGGAGGGAGAGAGAGACAAGGACCTATGTTAGAGGAGGGAGAGAGAGACAAGGACCTATGTTAGAGGAGGGAGAGAGAGAGACAAGGACCTATGTTAGAGGAGGGAGAGACTAGGACCTATGTTAGAGGAGGGAGAGAGAGAGACAAGGACCTATGTTAGAGGAGGGAGAGAGAGAGACAAGGACCTATGTTAGAGGAGGGAGAGAGAGACAAGGACCTATGTTAGAGGAGGGAGAGAGAGAGAGACAAGGACCTATGTTAGAGGAGGGAGAGAGAGACAAGGACCAATGTTAGAGGAGAGAGAGAGAGAGAGAGAGAGAGAGAGAGAGAGAGAGAGAGAGAGAGAGAGAGAGAGAGAGAGAGAGAGAGAGAGAGAGAGAGAGAGAGAGAGAGAGAGAGAGAGAGAGAGACGAGGACCTATGTTAGAGGAGGGAGAGAGATACATCTACATTGAGGGCGTTTAGCAGACGCTTTTATCCAAAGCGACTTACAATAAGACGATTTTTTCAGAGGAAAGAGAAACAACAATATATCTCTGTCGGTACAGTTAAGATGTTCATAGAACCAAGTGCCAAGCACTAACAATCACTAGGTTAACCCATTCCCCGTATACAACAAAGATGGCATTGTGTAGCATCTTATCCTAGCTAAGTACTATTTATGAGTGCCAGGTCTATAATATACAATAAGTGTGTAAGACGGGTCTGGGGGGTGGCAACATGGTTTAATGCAGGAATACTACTCAGGTGTGTGTGTGTGTGTGTGTGTGTGTGTGTGTGTGTGTGTGTGTGTGTGTGTGTGTGTGTGTGTGTGTGTGTGTGTGTGTGTGTGTGTGTGTTCTCCCAGTAAAACCAGTTCCCTGGTCGCCCCACTTGATACATAATGATTATATTCTCACGTGGGGGCGTACGGTGACAGTGGGCTGGCTCTGTTCCCTCTGGCTGCGGCTCTCTTAATCTCTTTATCGTTCCTTTATCGGGGATTCAAGCAAAGATACGGCTTAATTTGTCCGCTGACAGCCGCGGCGTTGTGAATTTGCCCGGCGTCCCCTCCTGAATGGGGCTGTTCTCAGTGGGCTCAGCGCACCGTCCCCCCCTCCCCCCCCCCCCTCCTCACCTCGGTCCTCCCCCCCCCCTCCCTCCCCTCCCTCCCCTCCCCCCTCACAACGAGGGCCCGTACAGCCGCTCGAATCAGGCCAATTCCCCCGCGTCGTGTAGGAACACGCGGACCGGGAGCGAGGAGGAGCATCTGCCAGTGAACTCGCCGTGACCCAGGTTGAGGCGCGGCGCTGTAACCCACCCCCCCCGTCACCCCCCCCCCCCCCCCCCCCGGACGGGCTCGGAGCTTCAGACGCTCCCGGGATGAGCCCCGGTTTGTGTAACTGCTCTGCAACTGGGCCCCAGTAACCTGGTGGGAAAACCCTGGTGTGTGTGTGTGTGTGTGTGTGTGTGTGTGTGTGTGTGTGTGTGTGTGTGTGTGTGTGTGTGTGTGTGTGTGTGTGTGTGTGTGTGTGTGTGTGTGTGTGTGTGTGTGTGTGTGTGTGTGTGTGTGTGTGTGTGTGTGTGTGTCCAAGCCAACAATAAAGCCCAAGGGAGATGGTTTGAGCAATAAGCGCTTATTATTGTTAACACTGGTTTAATGGGTTTGACCTTCTCAGACTGAATCATTTGCGTAACCCACCAGGGTTTATGGAGTTGACTCTGAATGGCAAAGAAAGTAGTTTTGGTATGGGTTGTAAAAGTGCCACAAAACATGTCTTCCGTACAATACTTGTTCTTCCATGTCCTTGTACGTCCTTAAAAATAGCCTTGTGTCGCGTCTTATCCTAGCTATCTCTGTTGTGTACGGGGAATGGGTTAACCTAGTGATTGTCAGTGCTTGGCACTTGGGTTCAATAAACATCTTTATTGTGCCGACAGCGTTAAACTGTTTCCCTTTGTTCTGACAAATGTACTTATTGTAACTCGCTTTGGGTAAAAGCGTCTGTTAATGCCCTAGATGTAAATGTCCATTCTCGGTATTGCTCATTGAGCGCAATCAGGAGTTAAAGTCAATTTAATTTGTAACTCCTCATCCGTTTCGTATCGTTGCGTCTCCTAACCATGAGGCCTCTTGCAGAGAGAGGCATGATGAAACTCCTCTGATCCTCGGACAGCTGCCTCAACATCTGCTCTTCCTCTTGTCCACACAAATTAGCCTCATTCAACTTTTTACTTTTGTGTTCTTGCGTTCAAGCGCACGTAATCTGACAACCCACTTAGAGGGCAGAGCCTGAACACAGCACCTCTGTCAGGCACACGCAAACATCGACTCATAAACACGTTAATGTCTGAGAAGAATTCATTGTTTCAAAACCTTTTTAGAATTTGTCTTTGTAACAGGTGCATGTACGTTGAATCCTTTCAGAAATATTGCTTCAGTCCATAACGGATTGGTACCAGATGAAGAACTACGTTTAAAAATGTAATGAAAGGGGTTAGCCTTCTTTGTTTTGTACCTTCATAAACAACACGGTGTCCCCAATGTGTTCGTATTCATCAGTTACCGGTTGGTCACGCGGGTTATCGTTATAACTTTCTCTCCAGCAGCTAAGCTAAGCTGCAGAGCAGAACTTTCCTTCTTTGATTGACGGGGGAGAACCCATGGCAGCTGTCACTTCATGCTCACACTAACTAGCCGCTAATCTCCTCCTTAACGCCACAATGAGGCTCATTGATTTCAGAGCCCCCCCCGCTCCCTAAACCGGGGGGGGGCGTAGGGGGGCCGTGTGTATTCCTCAGAGACGCTTTCACCTGTTCCATCCTCACACAACCGGAACTTTCCCCACGTCTCTTGTCTGAGACATAAAGGTCTCTGTAAGTCGTGTGTGTGGCGGGCGGACACTAGTACTAGGTCGCCACATCTCAGGGCAAACGGCTTCTTTGTGAAAGGTAATTCGTTTTTGGTTGTTTTAATCACAGTCAATTGATGGTAAAATGTTTCATATAAAATAAATCACGGGGAGATGATGGGGTGTAATGCAGATCTATTTTTTAAACACGTTTTTACGTTGCATATAAAAATAAATGTCGTTGAATAGAATCCCCTCCTGGGTTCTAACTGTCGAGCCTGTTCAGAGAGATGGATGGTGTGGTCACTCTGAGGGAGAGCTGCTGAACCAAGCCCTACAGAGGGTCATAAAACAGCCCTAACCTCCATTATTCAGAGAGCTCCTTCCTCTCCTCCTTCCTCTCCTCCCTCCTCTCCTCCTTCCTCTCCTCCTTCCTTTCGTCCTTGTTTCCTGCGAGTCAGTGATTCGCTGCTCAGGTCAGCTGATCAGCGCTGATGATTTCTCTCGTTCTGTCAAGATGGCGTCGTGTTTTAATTGGGTTGCGCTTGTGGTCTGAAATTATAAACGAATGATCCTAGTAATTTGTTTTCAGCTGTTGGATGTTTTAAGCGGTATTATTTGGCACAGGGTTAGGGTAAAAAAAAAAAAACCCAAGTTAAATGTTGACTAAATGTATAAAGTCGATGTGGTAGAATCGTATCCAGGGTAAGCAATGGTTACGCCCTAATCCTGAATCTATAGGTCGCTCCTAATAATGGCTTCTTTCAGTAAAGCCCTTTTCAGAGACTCAATACGGCAGTCTGTTTATAAAGCCAACAAACAGCCAAACCTACCTTCAAATAAAGGACTGACCTGTCAATCACACAGCCCCCCCCCTCTCTCCCTCCATTGGCCCCCACACGGCGCTGAGTGTTGGGTTTCCCAGGATTGCGTTTAAAAGAATGTTAAAAATCCAATTCATGAAACACAGATGCACAGAGAAAAGGATTCCGATCCCTCATTGTTTTTCTACTTACTCCAGCTCGTGTGTTCCGTGGTTAAAGCGATCGTGGATGATTGGTTTTTTTCTACGGCTCTCAGTAGAGGATAATGGTTTCAGGCGTGTAGACTGTAGAGGTTAATGGTTTTAGGCGTTGGATTGCAGCGTCAGTCATTCGATCACCATCACCTGTTGGTAACCAAGATGGCGACCGTGTGGGCTCATGCAGGGTGGAAATAATCGATTCATGTGAGATTCATCTCCAAATCCTCTATGATTTGTAATTAATTCAATACTTCCAAAAGTAGTTTTTATTCATTTCTTTCCCCTTTGGTCTTGGGCTGGCTTTTGCGTGTTAACAATATTGAAACCGTTAATCTAACCATGAAGCCTTTGTTGAACACAACGGACTGGAGTTGATCCTGCAACCAGCTCCCCTATGACCTCAATCCAGAATCCATTTAGAAATGAAATTGTGACCCCATGAATCAAAACTGAATCGTAAGATACCAACCAATCCACACCCCCTACCTGGCCCTTACACGCAGTTTTACTCCACACCTAGGAGGAGAAGGTTTTAAACTATTCGATTCTAGAATGTGTTGCATGTTAGTTTCAAGAATAAAAATATCGTGTTGCTGGAAGTCTTTCTGGTTTTTACTTGCGTTGCGTCTCGAAGGGTCGCGGTTTGCATTGCTCTCGGTTAACTTTTGCTAAACCTTCTGGATTAGATTCAAAGGTATTGGTCTTCGGTCAATGTTGAGATGTATTTAACACTCAATGTGTCGAGCTGTTGACCGAACACCGTTCTTCTCCACCATAATAAAACTGTCACCCTATTCTGATCAACCGAAGATGGATGCTCAGAGGTTCCCCTCGTGAATACATCTTTGTTGCGTGGCTGTGCTGTAAACGCTCCGGAATAATAACCGCCGGAAGAAATGTAAGGGTTGTGAAAAGGGAAAGTGTGGAACCAGTGAGGCAGGGGAGTGGCGGGTCGTGTGGGGTCCTAAGCCCATCGTGTGTGTGTGTGTGTGTGTGTGTGTGTGTGTGTGTGTGTGTGTGTGTGTGTGTGTGTGTGTGTGTGTGTGTGTGTGTGTGTGTGTGTGTGTGTGTGTGTCCCAGCATGGGGTCCTGTCCCCCATCTCAGACGCGTTCCGTAACGGTGGGCCACCAAAAGGACGCAGGGTCACACACCAGAGACAAAAGGGTTTGTGTGTACTGAGGCTAAAACCGAATTCCACCCTGAACAACAATGTTGGTTTTAATCTGTGTGTGTGTGTGTGTGTGTGTGTGTGTGTGTGTGTGTGTGTGTGTGTGTGTGTGTGTGTGTGTGTGTGTGTGTGTGTGTGTGTGTGTGTGTGTGTGTGTGTGTGTGTGTGTGTGTGTGTGTGTGAGTTCTGGTGATGTATACTCACTCAGTGAGCACTTTAGACCACTCCAGTGCCTCATTTCCATACCCAGTGAGCGGTAGAAGGACAGCTCCTCACTGGGGTTTAAGTTGATTCCTCCCCATTCAGCGGCCTGTTGATTACCCCGCTCCGATTTGACAGCCCATTGATGCTTTCAGCACAAATGAAGCAATCAATTATTTATGCAGCCGGCAACGTGACCGCCTGGCACCGATATTTGGCACGCCGTTTCCTGGACGGGATTCACTTCTCTCGCCGCTCGCCTGGGCTGATAATGGTGAGCAGACTGTTGAAGGATAAGGCAGAGAGGTCCCAGAGCCCAAGACAGCGCACCTCGGAGCCATGGAGCGAGCTCTGGGTTTAGGGCAGGCGCTCGGACCCAAGCAAAGGACGTGTGACGGTTTAATGCCAGCGTCTCTGACTGCAGTAAAATACGTTGATTACACGTCCGCCAGTGACCACCCACCAGCTGCGCTTAACACACTTGGTCAAACATAACTTGAAATGGCGAGGTGGTATTCTGCTTCTTCCGGTTGGGGGTGGGGGCGGTATGTCGGAGCAGGATCTTTACTGCGGATCAATATCTAGGATGTATATCTCAGCGTTGTCGCGTGGGCGGCGCTTTATTTAGAACCCCCTACTTGAAGCCTGTCCGTGTGAGAGAGGCCTTCTGGAAGGTTCTCTGGTGATTCTGCGTGGGGGCGGTGGGAGGGAGGGCTCTGTCTGCAGCTAGGGCCGCTCATTCACCCTCACTCACCCTCGCTCACCCTGATCCCCTTCTCACGCTAAGCCTCCAAACAAAGGGCGCTAACCGTTTCCTGCGTGCCGTGGCTCTGTGTGAGGCAGCTCTGTGGCTCACCAGCTGCAGGCCGCCCTCGGATTAACGGGTTTCATTCCCTAAAATGAGAGTTTTCTTAATGGAAGGAGTACATTATATCCAGTACCGGTCTGACGGTGATCAGTGTCGGGTGTCAGTCAGACTGTCCTCAGAAAGCATGCAGAGCTGTGAAGAGCTAGAGGGCTGGTTTGGTTTGAGTGGTATTGGCATGAGGTATTGACCTATTGCGATACCTAGTTGTCTGTGCAGTAACATTATGATGCTGGCACTTAATGTACACACTTATTGTATGTTGTTATGTCCTAGCTATCTTTGTTGTATACAGGGAATGGGTTAACCCTGCAATGGTTAGTGCTTGGCACTTGGTTCTATGAACATCCTTATGAACCGAGATATATTGTTGTTTCTCTTTCTTCTTACAAAATGTATTTATTGCGAGACGCTTTGGATAAAAGCATCTGCTAGATGCCCTGAATGTAAATGTAAATGATGATGAATATATTACCAAAATGGTGGACTGATATTTGTTATTGTTATAAAGCATATCATGATACATACGCATATGAAGGCTCGCTTGGTAAAATAAAGGTAAATAGAGAAAAAACATATATAATCATATGATTGTGATTAATAAATCCATATCCCCGGGTTAAGTTCTGTGGAATGTGAGACTAAAATCCAATTCATGCGGCATATAATACTGCACCACATCTATAAGCAACAAGGCACTATATCTATTTATCCATCTCAACTGTATATATTCGTTGATAATATAGCTGTGAATTGCGATCAATACTGGCTCCGCGTCCCCGTGTGTGTGGGCTCATGGCGTATGGATATTAAAAGGCGGCCGTGGTGGAGGGTATGGAGGGTTCTGCGGCGAGCAGATGGGTGTGGGCGTAGCGTGGGAGGTGCGTGGGTGGTGCTGTCGCTGGATAATTAAGCCATCATCACACCTTTAAAGAACGGCAGCTCCACAACGGTCTGTCTCTGCACAGAGTCGTCCACGGCTTGATGCAGGCATTAATGCCTTGCTCGTTAGCTTTGGTTTGACTATTGGGGTGATCCTAGCTCCTCTCGGAGAACGCACGTACACACACTCTTAATACGCACGCGCACACATTCACATACGCACATACACACACGCACATACACACACGCACCTACACACATGCAAATGCACACACGCACATCCACGCACGCATCCGACCACACAATGAGGATTCCTCGCCCTTTAACCCCCAGACACGGTCCTATGAGAACATTCAGTGAGCCAACATCACCTGTTGCCATGGTAGTTAAATAGGCGGAGACAAACGGGGCGGAATGACGACGGGAGAGAGGGAGGGAGGGAGGGAGGGAGGGAGGGGAGACAAGCACACGCAAATGCGATGGTGAGAGCAGGGAACGGAATAAAGGAGCGATGGAGACGAGGACCATTAGAGGGGTATGATTATACTTAATAAGACTTTCAGGGGCGCTCTGGTGGAAGCCGCCATTCAACAACCTCGACACATCTCAAAGACCTGCCCATCACATCTATTGTAATCGTCGAAAAGGGTTCAAAAACATAACGGTGCCTCCCGTGTGTCGACGAACAGAATATTAATATAAAACTACACTATCCTTCTTCAGTGGTTAGAAGAACGGCTTATTTTTATTATGAGTAACATACATCGATTCTACCTTTTAGTAGCTTGTGTTGCTCGTTATGCCTGCCTCAAAAATATGTAGTAAAGATTAATAACGTTTACAAACCAACCCATTCGTCAAATGTAAAAACGGTCTCGATAACGTGATGAGGAGGAAGACCGCGGGCGAAGGGATGCTAATGTCTGAGGGAAGGAGAGGAGGAGGAGGAGGAGGAGGAGGGATTCCCAAGGGCAGGCGGCGAGCGACTGCCAAGGCAACAAAATGGGGATGCACTCAGGAAGACAACGGATGAAGAGGAGAGGAGGAGAGGAGGGAGCGACGTGCAGGACACTGCTGCACCTCCTGAGCGTGCAGCAGACAGCTCGACGAATTCACAAAACGCTCCAAACGATAGGCATGAATACGATGACGTACGAAAGGGTGAGACGGGAGGGGTGAGACTGAGTGTGAGAGACGGCTGCCCTTTCCGTCACCCTCTTCAGCGAGACGAGGAACGGGGAAGATTAGCGCTGATCACTAGGATGCGTCTTCCTGCTCTATTCATGTTCCGCAGCGTGTCTGTAACGAAGAGGGGGGGTTCTGTAGGAGCACGGAGCAGAGATGACGGGGAAGACGGAGAGAGAGAGCTATAGAGGAGGAGGAGGAGGAGAGTGTGGGTGAGGAGGAGACAGAGACACATAGTATAGGAGTGTGTCATGGACTTGAGGGACTCTGTCTGTCTGATCATCTACACAGATGAGTCGGTGAGGAGGAGAGATGAGTGTGGGTGAGGCGGACAGAGGAGGGGTTCTATCCGTCAGACCATCCATGACATACCATCTGCTGTGTATGCGTGTTTCACATACATCCAGCGACGTACGTCAGCGGTGTTTTCCAGAGCACTATCAGAGCAGCTTTCAGAGAGATCCTCAAGAGCCTCAAAGCACCCTCACACAGGGGGGGGGGGCAAAGATAACCGCTCAACGAACGATTGAGAGACTGATGGACGAGGTAATGGTGGGGTGATTATGGGAGCATACAGGGAGGGTGCAGACGTCTGGCGTCTAAGCGGTGGTAGAGACGGAGAGTGAACGGTGTACGGGGAGACTGGAGTCTGCATCGCTCAGAGGGAGGTGTGGTGCGCAACAACACTTATGGAGCACTTGAATGTGAATGAATAGGGAAATGTGGATAATGGTGCTTTTAGGATGGATGGGAGCCGGGAGGGGGGGGAGACAGCTGAGGCTGTCTGACATCATAACGCTATGGGGGTCGACCGACTTACTCTACAACCCAGCGGGACGCTCCGATGGAGAGATGTTGGGAACGACAAAGGGGTAGAAAGGCAGAACACTGTTTATGGACCGCCGAAGTTCTGTTATGTTTGTCTTTTAATAAATATAAATCACTTTAATGTGTTGCATTCCCTTCCAAAGGAAATGCATCACCACAGAGTCAAAGTAGGTCTTTCAGATAACATTGTGCAAGGGAGGGAAAATAATAAGCAGATTCCTCCAGAACACTACTCAATTTGACTCCACTCAAGGGAAGTCTGTAAGTCCTTAATGCTATTAAACAATGGTCAACACTATCAAAGAGAAGGCGTTAACAATGTGACCATTGATGTGGCTTCATCTGCACATTTCATATTCAATGCGTCACGGAAAAAAATAAAGCGTCCATAAAATAGTTTGTTTCAGATGGAGAAAGAATTCGAAGGGAAAATAATATAGGTTATTATTTTCCCTTCTAGGTTCTGACAATTAAAATAAATGCTTTTGAAGAAAAGTACAGTCTACACAAAAGGGCCTCAACGCCTCAGAAAGGTACTTGAGTGGCTACCTGCAACACTTGGGCCCAATCCCATTTCTACCCCTTACCCCTTCCCCTTACCCCTTCAAAACAAGGGGGAGGTGTAAGTGGAAGGGGTAAGGGGTAGAAATGGGATTGGGCCTTAATTACCTCACTTAGTCGGGAACTTTCATTTCATTTATTTATTACGGCTCACGGCCATAGCACATGGCATGGAGCACAAAATTCAACTCAAATCATTACAGACCAAAACAATGGTGCACGGCAACTACTTAGTCACCTCTGCCAAACGATAAACCATCAACCGGGTAGAACGCACATGACCCTTGTGAGCAAAGACCCCCCAACGACAGGGGGATTTGGTTTAACTCCGGCTAAACAGCACAGCGAGGCCAAGCGTATGATGGAGGACTAAACCAAACCCCAGCTAGCATCCGGTGAGCCGGACACAGCCTGCCACTCAGCATCTATTACCTCGTAGAGTGAGAGACCCGTCAGCCCCTCATCTTGAACCACCCCGCCCCAACACATAGCCACAACGTCTGGGAGTGGGAGTGGGAGTTTGTGTGTCTATTTGTGTGTGTGTGTGTGTGGGAGTTTGTGTGTCTATTTGTGTGTGTGTGTGGGAGTTTGTGTGTCTATTTGCGTGTGTGTTACTATTTGTGGTTCTCACAGTTTCTCCGATTCCTTTTGACTTCCTAATCCACCGGGAACCTGTCAGTCTTCGTCCCCCCCTTGCGCTCTACTTTAGTTTTGTGCTTCCTTGTTTGTCCTGAGTCCTGCAGGCTGTTTCCTACAGCTTCTCCTCATACCCGCTCCCTCATCTCCAGACTAACGCACTTCTTAATAAACCTCTCTTATGTTCACCTCGTCATGATTCAGATCTGGTGCTGGATCAAAACGCTCCGCACCCCGTTCTTACCTTTCTGCTTTACATATCTGATTTCTCTCTCTCTCGTTCTCTCTCTCTTGTTCTCTCTCTCATTCTCTCTCATTCTCTGTCGTTCTCTCTCTCCCTTTCTTTCGCTTCCCCCCCACCCCCAGTGGTTTATGGGACTAAAGAAAAAGGAAAGGGCAACTTAATCCCTCCATTGAAAAAGTCCTAGACCCGTCTCTCTCTCTCTCTCTCTCTCTCTCTCTCTCTCTCCCCCTCTCTCTCTCTCTCTCTCTCTCTCTCTCTCTCTCTCTCTCTCTCTCTCTCTCTCTCTCTCTCTCTCTCTCTCTCTCTCTCTCTCTCTCTCTCTCTCTCTCTCTCTCTCTCTCTCTCTCTCTCTCTCTCTCTCTCTCTCTCTCTCCCCCTCTCTCTCTCTCCCCCTCTCTCTCTCTCCCCCTCTCTCCCTCTCTCTCTCTGTCTCTCTGTCTCTCTCTCTCTCTCTCTCTCTCTCTCTCTCTCTACATCTCTGTCTCTCTCTCTGTCTCTCTCTCTCTCTCTCTCTCTCTCTCTCTCTCTCTCTCTCTCTCTCGTGTGTGTGTGTGTTCTACATGCCCGAAAGGCCCAACCTTACTCACACGCCCCGCATGCGATGCCAGCTCCTCTCAGACACGCACACTCCTTTGGAGTTTCACTCACATACTCCTTCAAGAAACTATCCAACAAAATGCTCTCCCTCCCGAAAACACCAATCATCTCCATTGACGCACACAGGTTTTCCATCCTTTTGTGTTTAGTTTTCCCCTATAAATCCCTGTCAGAGTTGACTAGGTGGATTAGGTTGTGGACATGG
This sequence comes from Gadus morhua, assembly GCF_902167405.1. NCBI lineage: Eukaryota > Metazoa > Chordata > Actinopteri > Gadiformes > Gadidae > Gadus > Gadus morhua. The sequence continues at coordinate 2,463,819 of NC_044061.1, read as the reverse complement.
ATATGGTCCACGAGTGATGCATGTATGTATGTATATATATAAATATTGACCAAGATGTATTCGATACATTTAGGGCATTAGGCAGACGCTTTTATCCAAAGCGACTTACAATCAGTAAATTTTTCAGAAGGAGAAACAGCAATATATCTCTGTCAGTACAGTAAGGATGTTCAAAGAACCAAGTGCCAAGCACTAACAATCACTAGGTTAACCCATTCCCCGTATACAATAAAGATAGCTAGGGTAAGATGCTACACAATGCTGAGTGCTATTTTTAATAGTATTTAATACTAATCAATGCTCTTTGTAAGTAAAGTCAAGGGATTAGCATGACTGCGTGTATACAACGCCTCAAATCGTGTGCATCCAGATCTGTGGTTCAGCTACAGGCTGAGGGGAGGAGACATAATAAGTTGAGTCTAATTGAGCCGTCAGCCAGCTGGTCTGGAACGTGACGGGGACTTGGAGACGGAGGGGGGGGCTGTCATTAGCATGCGTCCCCCTGCTCGTCTCGTTAACCTCTGGCCCCGTGTTTGTCTTTCATTATTCCTTAAATAATCGGAGCAAGAAGAAGAATTTGCCCGGCTTAGCGTTGTGTGCTGCATCTCCCTCCGCCTGGTACCGTGGGACGCTGTTTGGCTCCTCCTAACCCTAACCCTAACCAGTGGGTCAACCTTAACCAGCGGGTCTACCTTAACCAGCGGGCCCTCCTTAACCAGCGGGTCCACCTTAACCAGTGGGGCCTCCTTAACCAGTGGGTCAACCTTAACCACTGGGTCCACCTTAACCAGTGGGTCCACCTTAACCACTGGGTCCACCTTAACCAGTGGGGCCACCTTAACCAGTGGGGCCACCTTAACCACTGGGTCCACCTTAACCACTGGGTCCACCTTAACCACTGGGTCCACCTTAACCAGTGGGGCCACCTTAACCACTGGGTCCACCTTAACCACTGGGTCCACCTTAACCACTGGGTCCACCTTAACCAGTGGGTCTACCTTAACCAATGGGGCCTCCTTAACCAGTGGGTCCTCCTTAACCAGTGGGTCCACCTTAACCAGTCCGGTTCTAAATGGGTGAAGTATGCCTTTAACCAGCGGGCCTACCTTAACCAGCGGGTCCACCTTAACCAGGGGGTCCACCTTAACCAGTGGGTCCACCTTAACCAGTGGGTCAACCTTAACCACTGGGTCCACCTTAACCACTGGGTCCACCTTAACCAGTGGGGCCACTTTAACCAGCGGGGCCACCTTAACCAGCGGGGCCACCTTAACCAGTGGGGCCACCTTAACCACTGGGTCCACCTTAACCACTGGGTCCACCTTAACCAGTGGGGCCACCTTAACCACTGGGTCCACCTTAACCACTGGGTCCACCTTAACCAGTGGGTCTACCTTAACCAATGGGGCCTCCTTAACCAGTGGGTCCTCCTTAACCAGTGGGTCCACCTTAACCAGTCTGGTTCTAAATGGGTGAAGTATGCCTTTAACCAGCGGGCCCACCTTAACCAGCGGGTCCACCTTAACCAGTGGGTCCACCTTAACCAGTGGGTCAACCTTAACCACTGGGTCCACCTTAACCACTGGGTCCACCTTAACCAGTGGGGCCACTTTAACCAGCGGGGCCACCTTAACCAGTGGGGCCAACCTTAACCAGTGGGCCAACCTTAACCAGTGGGTCCACCTTAACCAGTGGGCCCATCTTAACCAGTGGGTCCACCTTAACCAGTGGGGCCTCCTTAACCAGTGGGTCCACCTTAACCAGTGGGGCCTCCTTAACCAGTGGGGCCTCCTTAACCAGTGGGTCCACCTTAACCAGTGGGTCCACCTTAACCAGTGGGTCTACCTTAACCAGTGGGGCCTCCTTAACCAGTGGGTCCACCTTAACCAGTGGGTCTACCTTAACCAGTGGGTCCACCATGCTGCCTGCCTCTGCACTCAGCAGCCATGGTCGCACTGCCTTTACTAGTGGTGTGTGTGTCTCTCTGTCTCTCTCTGTCTCTCTCTCTCTGTCTCTGTCTCTGTCTCTGTCTCTCTCTGTCTCTCTCTGTCTCTCTCTCTCTGTCTCTCTCTCTCTCTCTCTGTCTCTGTCTCTGTCTCTGTCTCTGTCTCTCTCTGTCTCTCTCTGTCTCTCTCCCTCTCTCCCTCTCTCCCTCTCCCCCTCTCTGATAAAGAGACTTTGTCGTTGACCTGGGGCCATGTTCCGTTCCATTCTGCTGATGCTGTGGTGACCGACTCTCTGAAGTGCCCGGCGTTCCGCTCGGCGTTCCGCTCGGTGTTCCACTCGGCGTTCCGGCCCGGCGGCCTCTCTTTGTTGTCCTGATCGCCCCTCGCTCGCACCCCCCACACCGCTCTCGTTAGGCGGGGCAGTTACCACCACTTAATATCAATATTCTCTTTGTGGCCGAGATGTGGGGCAGATTACCCCAACTGTCAAAAGAATTGCGCACACACATGTGCACACGCGCGCTGTTCTCCTCAAGTAGGGTGTTCGCACGCACGCACATACGTACACACACGCAAGCACAAAGACGAGACAAAGGATCCACAGAGAACAATAGGTGAGGAACTTAGCGGTAATAAAAGAGCTCTTATTTAATTATCCTGTATTTACACACAGTCGGCACACTGCAGCACGGCAGAACTCCTCGTGCAGAGCGCAGCCTAGTTAAAGTGTGGCCTCAGGCAGAACCTCTGCAAGCGCACCCATGTTTCCTGAGTTATTTTTTATATTTACTGTATTTCTGCTGCAGCCCACAGGAAAGGGAAAAGGCCACGAGGTTGTGTGTGTCCTACCCTGACACGGAGACCACTGCAGGAGGTAGAGTGGGAGGGGGCACGCCGTAAAGCTCTCTGTTTGGTCACCAGACAGGAGGGTCTGTAGGGATCGTTTCAGTATTAATTCGTTCTTTGCATCGCGTGTCTCCTGGATACGAAATGCAACAATCAACGTTCATCCAAGGAGACGTCCCTCCACTTTCTGTTGAGCCCGGTCACTGTCACTAGTGTAGTTAAGTGTGTGTGTGTGTGTGACTAAAGTGTGTCAGAACGTATGCACCGCTGCACCTTGTTACTGGTGCTCCATTCTCAATGGGGCAAATCTGGAGCGCTCCAGTTGAGAACGATCAAAACACACACACACACACACACACACACACACACACACACACACACACACACACACACACACACACACACACACACACACACACACACACACACACACACACACACACACACACACACACACACACACAGTGGGGTTTTCAGACATCTAAAATGTTCCCAGTATAAAGGTAGGTGATGGTTGGTCAGTTCTTTATCCCGCTCATCTCCAGTCATCTGAGGGACAGAGCTGTGCTCCAGCAGTTTGCTTTGTGTCCGTTTTTGTGTCAGTTGTAAAGCAGTGTTTACATCGGCCCAATTATTTTTCTTTTAGTGTTGAACGTTTTGCCAAATACACCTTTTGTGTTTCATTTAAATTTTACAATTCAATCACTTGCTAGTTTCTTTAGCAAAACGGACCATAGACTAATTAAAATAACCAATTCATATCTAAATTAATTACAAATATAAAAAATTTGATAGCCACCAGAACACAAAGTCTCTATTATTATTATTATTGCTAGGTAGGTTACATGAGAATAAATGCAGTGCATTATGCAGACTTGTTATCACTGCTACATGGTAATGGACAGCCACCTGCCTGTCAGACCGATAATGAGACTGCCTCACAGCCACCTGCCTGTCAGACCGATAATGAGACTGCCTCACAGCCACCTGCCTGTCAGACCGATAATGAGACTGCCTCACAGCCACCTGCCTGTCAGACCGATAATGAGACTGCCTCGCAGCCACCTGCCTGTCAGACCGATAATGAGACTGCCTCGCAGCCACCTGCCTGTCAGACCGATAATGAGACTGCCTCACAGCCACCTGCCTGTCAGACCGATAATGAGACTGCCTCACAGCCACCTGCCTGTCAGACCGATAATGAGACTGCCTCACAGCCACCTGCCTGTCAGACCGATAATGAGACTGCCTCACAGCCACCTGCCTGTCAGACCGATAATGAGACTGCCTCACAGCCACCTGCCTGTCAGACCGATAATGAGACTGCCTCACAGCCACCTGCCTGTCAGACCGATAATGAGACTGCCTCACAGCCACCTGCCTGTCAGACCGATAATGAGACTGCCTCACAGCCACCTGCCTGTCAGACCGATAATGAGACTGCCTCACAGCCACCTGCCTGTCAGACCGATAATGAGACTGCCTCGCAGCCACCTGCCTGTCAGACCGATAATGAGACTGCCTCGCAGCCACCTGCCTGTCAGACCGATAATGAGGCTGCCTCACAGCCACCTGCCTGTCAGACCGATAATGAGACTGCCTCACAGCCACCTGCCTGTCAGACCGATAATGAGACTGCCTCACAGCCACCTGCCTGTCAGACCGATAATGAGACTGCCTCACAGCCACCTGCCTGTCAGACCGATAATGAGACTGCCTCACAGCCACCTGCCTGTCAGACCGATAATGAGACTGCCTCACAGCCACCTGCCTGTCAGACCGATAATGAGACTGCCTCGCAGCCTCTCTGCAGAGCCAGGAGACGCCCGGGGCTGGCCTCACTGCATCGCCTCCCATGTCCCTGCGTGTCCGAACACACTATTCCTGGCCGAGGTATGCAACCTCCCGAACGCAGGCGTACCACGGTACCCAGCATGTTAGACAGGGGAGGAGGGAGGGCGGGGAGAGAGACCTGGACAAAGACGAGATAATGGAGAGAGGCCA
>NC_044061.1:2416523-2454023 GCF_902167405.1 Gadus morhua | reverse complement strand
TAGCTTTATTAATTCTGTTTGTTTTTTTCCGTGGTCGAAGGTTCCGCTACCCCGAGAGACCGATCATCTTCTACGCGGTGTGTTATGTCATGGTGTCGCTCGTCTTCTTCCTGGGCTTCCTATTGGAGGACCGGGTGGCGTGCAACGCCGCCAGCCCCGCCCACTTCCGTGCCGCCACCATCACGCAGGGATCCCACAACAAGGTGAGACTGCGTTGCCATGGCGTCGCCGCGGGCTGCGTGGTTGCATCTCCCCGAGGGGCCCTTAGATTAGACCTCGTATCTCTGCAGGTTAATCAATTGCGGTTAAGGAAACCTCTTCAAGCAAACATGAATTATAGTGATATTCCAACTGTTATCGGTTATGTATTGTATTACACACACAGCTAAACATACGGTGAAACACACACACACACACACACACACACACACACACACACACACACACACACACACACACACACACACACACACACACACACACACACACACACACAGTGCAAAATACACCTACAACGAAACACACAGACACAAACATACACTCTCCAGTTCCCCGATGAGTACCTTTGATTGATGTCTGACACTATGAAACTATTAGGTGAGTGATAGTCCCCCCCCCCCCCCCCCCCCCCCCCCAGATCTGCACGCTGTTCTTCATGGTGCTCTACTTCTATATAATATAACATTACTAACAGACTGTACCAGGTGTAGTGACCGTGCCCCCCCCCCCCCTCCAGATCTGCACGCTGTTCTTCATGGTGCTCTACTTCTTCACCATGGCGGGCAACGTGTGGTGGGTCATCCTGACCGTCACCTGGTTCCTGGCCGCCGTGCCCAAGTGGGGCAGCGAGGCCATCGAGAAGAAGGCGCTGCTGTTCCACGCCTGCGCCTGGGGCCTCCCGGGGGCGCTCACCGTCACCCTGCTGGCCCTCAACAAGATCGAGGGCGACGGCGTCAGCGGCGTGTGCTTCGTGGGGCTCTACGACGTGGACGCCCTGCGCTGGTTTGTGCTGGCGCCGCTCTGCCTCAACGTGGCGGTGAGTGGGGGGGGGGGGGGGGGGGGGGGGGGAGAGCGTGAGGAGGGAGAGAGAGGGGGGGGAGGGAGAGGGGAAGGAAGGAGGAGGGAGGGAGGGAGGGAGGGAGGAGGGAGAGGGTGAGGAGGGAGAGAGTGGGGGGAGGGAGGGAGAGAGAGGGGGGGAGAAGGAGGGAGGGGATGAGGAGGGAGAGAGAGGGGGGGGAGGGAGGAAGGAGGGAGAGAGAGAGTGGGGAGGATGGAGGGAGGGGGGGGTGAAGGTGATGCACATAGAGGGATGGAGGAGGAGGAGGGAAGCAGAGATAACTGAAGGGTGCCCAACACCCCGGTCACCACCGGCCCGCCCCCGTCCCTCCCTGACGTCCCCTCCCCCCCTCCCCCCCCCCCCCCCCCCCCCCCCCCCTCCCCCAGGTGGGCGTGTCCCTGCTGCTGGTGGGCATCGTGGCACTGAACCGCGTGCGCATGGAGATCCCCCTGGAGAAGGAGAACCAGACCAAGCTGGTGAAGTTCATGATCCGCATCGGGGTGTTCTCGGTGCTGTACCTGGTGCCGCTGCTCACCGTCATCGGCTGCCACCTGTACGAGCACGCCTACCGCCGCGCCTGGGAGACCACCTGGGTGCGCCGCCGCTGCCGCAGCTACCACATCCCCTGCCCCTACAAGGTGAGCCCCCCGCTGCCGGATCAGGGGGTCCCCCCACTGCCGGATCAGGGGGTCCCGAGTCCCACAGCCTGGGCCCCACAGCCTGGCCGTGGGCCTGCTGTGATTGGGTCTGCTGTGATTGGCTCTGTTGTGATTGGCTCTGCTGGGATTGGCTCTGCTGGGATTGGCTCTGCTGTGATTGGGTCTGCTGTGATTGGGCCTGCTGTGATTGGGTCTGCTTCCATTGGGTCTGCTGTGATTGGCTCTGTTTGGGGAGGTCACCTTACTCTGCAATCGATTGGGTCGATTGAATCCCGTTGGACGTAGTTCAAAAGAAACGCCGTTAGCGATTGTTAGCGCTATTTCGATTGAACTCTTATCGTCAAGCAATACATTTTAAATGAACGTACACAATCCATTGTGTGCATTAATGAAACGGCCCATCATGAAACGGCACTTCACTGTAACTGGAGGTGGGCTGGAGAGATTCAGGCTGGCTTGGTGAGGATACCTTTCTGTTAGTGGTTCCAGGTAGACTGTTAGAGTCGGTTTAGAGTCGGGAATTCCCTTCAGGAAGTCAGGAAGGCCCCTCCCGGACTATAGCAGATCTCTTTGATCCTGTTCACAGCCGGCTGAATCTTAGAACACCAACTCACCGGGGAACTCGTCCAAACCTCTCCAAACCAACTCCAGGGATTCTTTGATGTGGAGAGCGAGTGGGACTGTGACACGTGTTTGAGAAAGCGAGGAAAAGACCAGGTTCAAATCCAGAAATATGTTTGTGTTACTGATCTTGCAGTTCCATGTCATACGTTCCTCTGCATAAACTTGTTTTTTGCTTCAGACTTCAGTCGTTTACGATCACGTGTCTGCGTCAAACATCAAGCAGCCTGCCGTCTCCCCGTGGAATATGAACTTAGTTCTTCACTCTGAAGCTAACTCACATCATCTTCATCCTCCCTCTGAAGCTAACTCCCATCCTCTTCATCCTCCCTGCTGCGCGTCACAGGAGAGATCACAGGAGTCGGCACACACAAACAAATGACATCACGTCTCGGCACATGCCCAACTAGCTATTAAACATTACTTCCTTCAGACGTAACCTATATTCCTGTTGTGGGTGTGAAGTCTCTGCCCTCTCTCGTCTCCTCATGACTGCTCAACAATCCCCAACTGTTACTCTCTCGTCTGCAGAGCGTGCCCAGTCACGCTCTGAGCCTCTTCTTCTGTTGCTCTTTGTAGCGGTTAGGGGGGGGGGGGGGGGGGTTAGAACAGACAGGCGCCAGATTAATTAATATCCACGTTGTACTGCACAATGGGAGCAACAATGTTTGAACACTCACAAAACAAACACATTCGGCGAAGAACACACACACACACACACACACACACACACACACACACACACACACACACACACACACACACACACACACACACACACAGGTGTGTTCCCTTCCTCAGCAGTGGATGACGACATGGATACCTTTGATCTACGTGTGTAACATCATGGATGACAGAAGTCTGTTATTATGTGTGCTGACATCACAGGAGGCAGTCAGGGGTCGGTAGGGGTGTGTTATTCAGGTTTGTCGGGAACAGACCTTGTGTTGTAATTGTGTCTGTGTGTGTCCACCTTTGTCTTAAATGAAAGTCATTCACTGCTGAGGAAGGGAACGCACCTGTGTGTGTGTGTGTGTGTGTGTGTGTGTGTGTGTGTGTGTGTGTGTGTGTGTGTGTGTGTGTGTGTGTGTGTGTGTGTGTGTGTGTGTGTGTGTGTGTGTGTGTGTGTGTGTGGACCCCCTCACTCATGTCATTATCACTTTGATATTTGAACGTCCCTCTCAAGGTGGTCATAAATGTGCAATGGTTATCAGACAATTTATTGACAAATGTATTGCTTAAATGATCTGTTTCTGTTAAAGGCTGTTTAAAGGATGTATTTTTGTAGATAAAATGACTCCGGTTTTGAAGCCATGCAATCAACCTGGCTGTCTGCTGCGGTGAGCTAAGCCGCCACTAGAGGGAGTCCTACATCAACTCATCCTTCACCCCCCCACACTACACAGATCTCAAACAGTCGTTGTTCCACAGTATGTCCAGTAAATAACATCAGGACTGCAGGCCACCTTGTGGTCTACCTGGTGCAGAGAAACATTTGGCCCATGGTCAGATGTTCTGTCTCTCTCACCCTATTGGTCAGAGGAACAGATCCAGCTCTAGCTCCATCACGGTCAGGTGTGGCGGCATGTGGCTCAGGAGGTAGAGCGGGTCGGCTGGTAACCCGAAGGTTGCCGGTTCGATCCCCGGCTCCTCCCAGCTGAGTGTCGAGGTGTCCCTGAGCGAGGCGCCAGCTGACGAGCTGGCTACCACCTCGCGTGGACGACACCGCCGTCGGTGTCTGTATGTGTGCATGAATGCGTGAATGTGAGGCGATATTGTAAAGCGCTTTGAGCGGCCGCTAGTGAGACCAGCGCTGTATGAGTTCACCGTATGAACCGTGAGTGTGTGTTCCTCCAGGTGGAGGACAGCCACGAGCCAGCGCTGGTGCTCTTCCTCATCAAGTACCTGATGATGTTGGTGGTGGGCGTGCCCTCCGTCTTCTGGGTGGGCAGCAAGAAGACCTGCTTCGAGTGGGCCAGCTTCCTGCACGGCAACAAACGCAAAGAGTGAGTTACCCGTCGTTATGATGGCAGCATGTTGCCTCCAGGAAGTATATTACTTAAAGGAACTAAGTGGAAGATTTAATTTTGTTGATTGCTTTAAATTTCCATTATATGCATAGTTTATAATTTAACTTAAACAATAAGGACTTCCTTGAGTCTCTTAGTTGTGTAGAACAGCTTGTTGGCTGGTTTCTATTATATTTAAACCAGGCTGGTTTTGCAGAGAACAAGAGAGTAAGTTAAATCCAACGGAGGAAATGTATTTCTGTGCATTACATCCACGTGCACCACTCCTATTGTGTGTTGAAACGAGCTCACTTTATTTATGGTTGCTGCAAACATTAGTTGATCACTCCAATGGCCTTCACCTACTGAGCTCTCATGAGCTCCAGAAGACTGCAGCTCACTTCCGGCCAAAGTGATGAGTAGGAATTACACAGAGTACCTTAAGGACCACTAAGAGTCCACGTCCTGGAGTCCTCCACTCTACAGTGAGGGTGAAGCACTAGGCCCTGTATCACAGTAGATATGCATAGCCTATAGCAAGAATACACATGAATGCCATTTGGTAGATGCTTTGACCTAAGAGGCTCACAATACTGGGTACCTAACACAGAATGACAGCCCACTCACTCCTCCACTCCTCCCTCCTCCATCGCTGAAGTGTTTCTGTCCTCTCGCGTCCACAGCAGCGGGGTGAACGAGTCTCGCCAGGTCCTCCAGGAGCAGCCCGATCTGGCCCAGTCCCTGCTGAGGGACCCCAACACCCCCATCATCAGGAAGTCCAGGGGGACCTCCACCCAGGTACACACACGGACACACACACGGTCACACACACACACACGGACACACACACGGACACACACACACACATGGACAGACACACACACACACACAGACAGACACTCACACACACGGACAGACACACACACGCACGGACAGACACACACACGGACAGACACACGGACCGACACACACTCACGGACACACACACACACGGACAAACACGTACACGGACAGACACACACACACGGATAGACACACACACACGGACAGACAAACACACACGGACAAACACGTACACACGGACAAACACGTACACGGACAGACACACACACACGGATAGACACACACACGGACAGACACACACACGGACAGACACACACGGACAGACACACACGGACAGACACACACGGACAGACACACACGGACCGACACACACACGGACCGACACACGGACACGGACACACATGAGACAGACAGACAGACAGACAGACAGACAGACAGACAGACAGACAGACAGACAGACAGACAGACAGACAGACAGACAGACAGACAGACAGACAGACAGACAGACAGACAGACAGACAGACAGACAGACAGACAGACACACACACATGAGACAGACACACACACACACACACACACACACACACACACACCCGACCTGCCTACTCCTCATCTCTTATTGTGGAGGTCCTGACCTGTCCCCCCCCCCCCACAGGGCACGTCCACCCACGCCTCGTCCACCCAGCTGGCGGTGCTGGACGACCCCGACGAGCCCATCAGGCCCCACCCCTCGCTGCCCGCCTCCAGCCGCAGCAAGCCCAGCAGCCTCCACAGCAAAGTCAGTTACCACGGCAGCCTCAACCGTTCCCGTGACAACAGGTAGGACAGGACCGTTTCTTATTTTCTCCTCAAAGGGGTGATGCTACACCACCGGTGTGAGTGTGAGGTGCCACGACACGCCGTTTGAAAAAAATCTGCCTTTTCCTGTGGCCTGTATGATGGATAGATCAGTCCACCAGCCAATATCAGTGACGTCTACAGCACCCGTCTGGGCGAAACTGGACTGAAGATAGTCCTAGAATCATCACACCCCGCTAATTCCCTTTACACCCCTCTAACATCAGGTCAAAGGTTAAGAAGCATCAGGTCCAGATCCCCCCGGTTCTCAACTAGCCCCTATCCTCAGGCTAACCCTAACCCTAACCCCTAACCCCTAACCCCTAACCCTAACCCTAACCCTAACCCCTAACCCTAACCCCTAACCCTAACCCTAACCCTAACCCTAACCCTAACCCCTAACCCCTAACCCTAACCCTAACCCTAACCCCCTAACCCTAACCCCTAACCCCTAACCCTAAATGCCCACCAACACTCCTTATCGCCTCTGCTAACAAAGCTATGTCCTCCTCAGAGCATTTAAATGCATTAGCATTGTCTTGGCAACCTTTATTTATTGTAGTTTCACACTGGCAACGCCGCACGTGTCGTTTTAACGTGATGTCTTTTGTGTACGTCCAGTCAGACCTGTTGTCTCCCTGGTTCTGGGTGGGGCTGTACTGTCCAGTGTGAGCCAAATCACCAAAATCAATCCCAGACGATTTGCGTCGTTCGGGCAACAATAAAGACTCGACTTGAGCCCACCCAGTGGACTGGGGCAGACGTTGCCGATCTATCCGTCGTACATCCAGGTGGACACGCCCACTAGTGATGTCACTAGGGCACAGGGAAGGGCAGACTTTAAAGGTCTCGTAGCGGCTGACCACACCCCCACCTGGTGGCGTGACGTCACCCCTTCGGCTCTCTGTCTGCGTGAAGGAAACGTTCTGCTGTGACATCACTTCCTTCCCCTCTCAGGCACGACGCCGTGGCGGGCTACAGCGGCTCCGAGGTGCGCAGTTACCACGGCAGCATGCCCCGCCTCGACCACCCGCTGTCCACTCACAGCAGCCTCCACCGGCTCGACGGCCAATCGGCGCGCGGCAGCCAGCGGGACGCGGCCGAGGCCCCGCCCCCGCTCGTCACGCACGGCGCCGCGGCGACCGCCGGCCCGCCGGCCAACGACGACAACGGGACCAGCGCCTGAGGAGGAGACAGGACGTGACGGAGGACGTTACAGGGAGTTGACCTCACCTGTTCATTCTGTTCCTGCAACAGCATTCATGAGACGTGCGTACAGCGCCCCCCTGTGGCGGAGTGAGGTACTGCCAGTGTGACGGACCCCCCAGTGATGAGGCTCCACTCTGATCGGTGGAGTCATGTTGGATGCTTTGAATCTGGATGGTGCTGCCCCCCCCCCCCCCCCCCCCTCCTCCATGATCGGCCGTCCCTGTCGGCTAATGGGGGGAGACTTCATCAGGCTGCCTGGAAGGTCCTCAATCTCAGATGGTGTTCAGGAGAAGGCTGTGGGCTTGAGACCCGTGCGGGACTCGAAGATCAGACTGACGAGGAGAAGAGGAGAAAGACGGGACGTGTTTGTATTTAAATTATTTCTTACTGTTACGTAGGCTTTTATGATGACGATGGAGCGTTTCTTTGGGGACACGTGGAGGTTAAGTGGAGACTAAACGTTTTTGGTCATGCGGTTTTTTGTGGCCTCGAAAGAAGACGATTCAGTCTCAAGTCTCAGCCTGTTCGGTCCTGGGAGGAGATGTGTTTAAACAAACACGGAAACACTTTTACCGTGGTGTGTACTAGAAACAAAGTGTCATGTGAACTTGTGGATTTCTCAGCTGTGGGCTGAAGTATTTTTATACTGTGAAGATTTTTAATTGGTGTGTGTGTGTGTGTGTGTGTGTGTGTGTGTGTGTGTGTGTGTGTGTGTGTGTGTGTGTGTGTGTGTGTGTGTGTGTGTGTGTGTGTGTGTGTGTGTGTGTGTGTGTGTGTGTGTGTGTGTGTAAGCGTGTCTATGTGTGTGTCTAAGCGTGTCTATGTGTGTGTCTAAGCGTGTCTATGTGTGTGTGTGTGTGCAAGCGTGTCTATGTGTGTATGTGTGTTTGAAAGCGTTTGTTTGTGTGTGAGACTCGAGGACATGTAAGTGAATGTTGTAATACAACTTTTTCAAGGTCACTGCGGTTGCTGCCCCCCCCCCCCTCCCCGGTGGATGTACAGAAATGTGAGAAACTTTCTCAAAAATGATTTTGCCCACTGGATTTTTTGTAGAGAATATTTTATTAAATTGCATTAACATTAACCAGTGAAAATTCCAGAAAATGGACAGGGTCAACTTTAATATATTGTAATATATGTAGTTTCAGACGGGGGTTCATGCAGACAGAACTCATCTGTTATCTGGGTGAATCTCAGTCAGTTCTCGGGTGTTTTTAATCATATTGGTGCTAATTCCGCTGTTCCAGATGGATATGGGTTCAATGCTACAGGGTGCTGCAGGGCTAACCCAATATCATCCCACTGCAGACACAAATGGGCGTTCTCGTGTGGTGGGAGTTCCTGTTTACGCAGACTGGAACGCCCCCTTCTTATTCTTCGTCGCCTTTCTCGCTGAACTGTATTCAAATGTCAAAGTGTACTACTCCGAAACCATGTAAATAGTGTTGTAAATAAACGTCCAAAGCTTTTCAAATCTTATTTGGCAAATAACTTCACATGGTGTGTCTTTTTACAATTTATTCGTTACCAGCATTCATAGTGTTGATCAGCAGTGAAATAGTCTGCTATAAGACGTTGACGTCGCTTAGCAACCGAAGACGCTGGGGTTGACAAGTTACCGGACTGCTACCCATGCAAGTGAACGGAGCGTTCCACGGCATTGAGAAGACCAGTGTAATAAGGGCCTATAAAATGTCTGTTTATGGCATAGATTTCTCCTCAGATTAGGCCAATAAAGGCCTATTAGGCAATGATAACAAAAAAAACACAAACGCTCGATCAAAGGCCCCCTCTCCCTCGGGTCAATCAAAACCCTCATTGTTTAACATGAATTGGCTAAACAAATGACCACTGTACCATATTTAAACACAATTCAAATTGTGCAAAGAATTATTTCCATTCGTCATTCTCAGTGGCGGCTGGCGATCAAACATGTTGGTGGGGCACAGTAACAGACAGGGCGTCTGAGGTCCCCCCCCCCCCCCCCCCTCCATATTTTTTTTTGATTTAATAGATTTTATTTCCTGCATTCTGGTGCATTTTTGGGATGGCCACTACCTATTTGCCTACTTTTCATTCAGATTCATGGCCTACATCCTGACTTGCAGGGCCTGGACAAGCTTACACTGCATATACAGACCTACTTCATGGCCATTCCACCACCCATTGCTATTTGACCCATTGTTGTTATTCTGATATCGAGACAAATCATGATCACTGTCCTATAGCGTCCATTTTTTGTGAGTCTCAATGTCTACTTCAAATGCAGTTAGAAATATGGGACAGTTGCTTCATTTTGTTTATATGCTACAGGCCGAAAGACTAAATTAATATGTAACTTACTTGCTCCTTTTAAGTATAACATTGCTTGGGGAGTCAAATTCCTCCACTGAAAAGGGTGGAAAGTGCTTACAACTCTCTGCTAGGTAGCGATCTATGACAGTGTTGTTGTTTATTGGTCGTCATGAAAAAGACAAAAGGGGTAGCACTGTCGATATTTATCAAATAAAACATAGGGGGTAACACTGTTGTTTTTCACACACTGTCGTTTTAATCAAATGAAACATGAGGGGTAACACTGTCTTTTTAATCAAATGAAACATAAGGGGTAACACTGTCGTTTTTTATTGGTCGTCATGAAAAAAACATAAGGGGTTACACTGTCGGTTTTATCAAATGAAACATGAGGGGTGACACTGTCATTTTTCTTTGGTCGTCATGAAAAAAAACAAGGGGTAACACTGTCGTTTTTTATTGGTCGTCATGAAAAAAAACATGAGGGAAATAATAGAAAAACACACATACATTTTAATGTCATGTATATCCTCTTTATTGATGAATGATCTTTGTGAGAGTACATCGCCTCAGTGGTGCAGTGGAGTGTACTCTGCCTCACCCACTGGAGACCGCGGCTCAATTTCTGTGGAAAACACAATATCTTTAATATGAAACGTATTGCTATCATGTCTATTGTCATATATAACCACAGACATATTTAAATTATAAATCTTAGTGGGAAGTGGAGAGAGCTATGAGCTAACCCCCTCGAGACCGGGGTTCAAGTCCGGTTGATGTCCTCTGTTGGAAGACTCTTATCTCTATTTCATGCGAATTATAAAGACAAGTATAAACATTGTGTTGAGTTTATTCGGTGTCTTGATGGTGCATTGATAAGTTTGGAGGTTAATACTCCAAACAGCTCAGGTTCGGATCCCTGCAAAAACGTTGACAGGGGTACAACTGTCGTTATTTATTGGTCGTCATGAAAAAAACCATAAGGGGTAACATTGTTGTTTTTATCGGTCGTCATGAAAAAAAACATAAGGGGTATCACTGTCGTTTTTATCGATCGTCTTGAAAAAAAACATAAGGGAAATAATAGAAATACACACATACATTTTAATATCCTCTTTATTGATGATTGGTCGTCATGAAAAAAACCATAAGGGGTAACGCTGTTGTTTTTTATTGGTCGTCATGAAAAAAAACACAAGGGGTAACACTGTTGTTTTTATCGGTCGTCATGAAAAAAAACATAAGGGGTATCACTGTCGTTTTTTATCGGTCGTCTTGAAAAAAAACATAAGGGGTAACACTGTCGTTTTTTATTGGTCGTCATGAAAAAAAACTTGAGGGGTAACGCTGTTGTTTTTTATTGGTCGTCTTGAAAAAAAACATAAGGGGTAACACTCTTGTTTTTTATCGGTCGTCATGAAAAAAAACATAAGGGGTAACACTGTCGTTTTTTATCGGTCGTCATGAAAAAAAAAACATAAGGGGTAACGCTGTTGTTTTTATTGGTCGTCATGAAAAAAACCATAAGGGGTAACACTGTTGTTTTTATCGGTCGTCATGAAAAAAAACATAAGGGGTAACGCTGTTGTTTTTATTGGTCGTCATGAAAAAAACCATAAGGGGTAACACTGTTGTTTTTATCGGTCGTCATGAAAAAAAACATTAGGGGTAACACTGTTGTTTTTTATTGGTCGTCATGAAAAAAAACATAAGAGGTATCACTGTCGTTTTTATCGGTCGTCATGAAAAAAAACATAAGGGGTAACACTGTTGTTTTTTATTGGTCGTCATGAAAAAAAACATAAGGGGTATCACTGTTGTTTTTTATCGGTCGTCATGAAAAAGAACATAAGGGGTAACACTGTCGTTTTTTATCGGTCATCATGAAAAAAAACATAAGGGGTAACGCTGTTGTTTTTATTGGTCGTCATGAAAAAAACCATAAGGGGTAACACTGTTGTTTTTATCGGTCGTCATGAAAAAAAACATAAGGGGTAACGTGGTTGTTTTTATTGGTCGTCATGAAAAAAACCATAAGGGGTAACACTGTTGTTTTTATCGGTCGTCATGAAAAAAAACATTAGGGGTAACACTGTTGTTTTTTATTGGTCGTCATGAAAAAAAACATAAGGGGTATCACTGTCGTTTTTTATCGGTCGTCTTGAAAAAAAACATAAGGGGTAACACTGTCGTTTTTTATCGGTCGTCATGAAAAAAACCATAAGGGGTAACGCTGTTGTTTTGAAAACATAAGGGGTAACGCTGTTGTTTTGAAAACATAAGGGGTAACGCTGTTGTTTTTCATTGGTCGTCATGAAAAAAAACACAAGGGGTAACACTGTTGTTTTTATCGGTCGTCATGAAAAAAAACATAAGGGGTAACACTGTCGTATTTTATTGGTCGTCATGAAAAAAAACATAAGGGAAATAATAGAAATACACGCATACATTTTAATGTCATGTATATCCTCTTCATTGATGATTTATCATTGTGAATTTACATCGCCTCAGTGGTGCAGTGGTGTGCACTCTGCCTAACCCACTGACGACCGCGGCTCAATTTCTGTGGAAAAAACAATATCTTTAATTTGAAACGTAATGCTATCATGTCTATTGTCATATATAACCACAGACATATTAAAATTCGAAATCTCAGTGGGAAGTGGAGAGAGCTGTGAGCTAACCCGCTGGAGACCGGGGTTCAAGTCCGGTTGATGTCCTGTTGGAAGACTCTTATCTCTATTTCATGCGAATTATAAAGTTTAGTATGTTGGTGTATTTTAGTGTCTCTCTTTTGTTCACATTTCTAGTCTAGGAACAGGCAAGGGCCTCTCATACTGATACAAGGTGTTCTGCCATTGTTATGTCCAACAAGGTTGAACCGACCTGGTCCTCCGGGACATAGCCAGGGCCAGATACCTTATCAATGCTGAGAGTGCGTCTGTTCTCTTGTTATTCATGTATCCCCTTTTTGTATAATACTCGCCCCAACCCTTTGGTTCGACGAGAAGAGGGTTCGACAGCCAAGGAACAAGTCATCGACCACCGGGTCCACTATAGATTATTCAACCTAAGTCTGTATCTCGCTGTATTCCTGGAAAATAAACCATCTATTCAACCCTCTAATCCAACCTGTCAAGCTGCTTTGATTTCGACTTCAAGAATTACTACTACGACTGAAAATACACAACGCAGAGTCTGTCCAAACAGTTTAGAAATAAGCTGAAATCGAACATTTGGTGCCGTGACACCGTCTCGAAGAGAGAGGAGTGAGAAGACGATTGCCCTGTGACCGAGAAGAGCGCGCGCCCTGCCTGGGAAGACGTCTGATCAACGCCTGCCCTGCTGAGGGACCCGCATCCACAACGCGGCTGAACCAGCGCATCTCCATGCACCACGTGGGAATCAACGGTGACTGAATCTCATTCCACACTCTCGACCAAGAGAAAAGAACAAGAAATTAATCTTAAAATAATCTACACACACATAACTGTTATTATTATTTGTTTTACTATTAGGCTGCACTACATTTGCTGAGTAATGAAGTTGTGTCATTAAGAGCTTGACGAAGTGAGAACCTGTATTAGTGATTAAGAGCTCAATAATCACTGAATATACGCCATATGAATGTTGAATAAGGCCTTTGGTCTGGGCTAGAGTCCTAGAAGCTGGGTAAGAGTCCTAGAATATTGTAATAGCATGTCATCCAAGTGATTTGTTCATCTTTGCTAGTTTGTCAATGTTGATACGTGTCCTGAATATAACTTAAGACGTTTGGTTTGCTCAGGGGTTTTGTGCTATGTTGTTTTGTACCCCGCCGAGGAATCAGATATTGTTTTTGATCCCCGCCGAGGAATCACATATATTGTTTTTTTAACCGAAGAAGGAAGAAGTGTGCCATCATCTGTTGTTGGCATACCGAGCTCCGTGGGAGGCGTCTATTTGTTTTTTTCGAAGCAGCGATTGGTCGCTAGTTTTAGTTACTTTACAGATAGAAAAAGATAGAATAAATGCCGAAAGGTAAAGGCAGGAAGAAGGCAGAGGAGGAGGAAAAAGATAGCAATCAAAGTCCCAATGCATCCGAACGAAAAGAACAAGATTCTTTTGAAGTGGAGGTTAGAGAGATTGATATTTATTCAATTAGCGAGACTCTGTCTAGATTCTTCAACGACAGACATGATTTGCAAGGAACCGAAGATAAACTTTGCATAACATATGAGATAACGATGGACCCCCAAACTAAACGCTGGCCAAAGGAATCGATCTGGATGGTTTTCAAAGACTGGGTCAAGAAGACTAGACGAAGTGAACCAGTTGGGTTGTTACTATTGTCTCAGTGTAAGCGCTACTTTATCAAGCATGTCAGCAACAAAAAGAGAGATGAATTGGAAAAGACATCTGCTCACTATGAAGATGCTCTGGAGAAAAAAGGAGAGCAAATCAAACTGCTTGCCGATGAAATTCGTTTGTTAAAGGATGAATTGACTCGGGAGAGAGAGCAGAGGAAGTTGACGGACCTACACACGACGCTAGTCAGAGAAGGACTGATAGCGGCCCGCCCCCTCGACTCAGGGCCCTCAAGGGGGGGTGACCAAGGCAACGGAGGAGGAACCTTGGGAGTCTATGGTCGCATGTACCCCACACTGCCATCGTGTGGCCCAGATGGGGAATACATCTTCCCGATGCAGCCATCGTCGCCATCTGGTGGTTTACAGGAGTCAAGACAGAGTGTTCTCTCAGACGTCAAAAGCTTTATAGGCGAGTATCCGGTCATCTGCAGTACCCCCCATGTGCCACGGAAGGGAAATCCATCTGCCCCACCTGACTATGCTAATTATGATGCAACCCAGATCCCACAACAATTTCCTCCACAACAATTTTCCCCACAGCAATTTCCCCCTGTTCAACACACTCTGTGTGTTTCACAACAATTTCCCCAATTCTCCCCTGTCCCTCCACATTCCTCCCTCCCACAACAATTTCTACATCCGAACCCCCCAATACAACAGCCCCCCGAGGTGAGGCCTGGAGCAGTGACTAAGAATGAATCACGCATTGGAGGATTTGATGACAACATACAACCACACTGCAGTGCAACGGGAGGCGCAGCCACACCACACATCAAGACCACATCCGGGGAAGAGGAGATTGATGGAGAAGACAGAGAGGGAGAGCGTCTTCGCAAGTCTGCCCACAAGAGGGCAGTGAGCTTTGCCTGTCTGAAGAAGGTTGATGAGAAAGACGAAATAGTTAACCTCAGGCCCTTGAAGAAGATAGAAAGCGCAGAGGGACGCACAATCCTCTATGAACCCTCCAGCCCGAAGGACATCGAAAGATGGAGTACGGAAATCGACCACCCAAGGAGAGCAGGCCTACAGCCATGGATGAAATTGAAACAACTGATGCTTCTGTACGAACTCCACCCCTACGATGGGCTTGCTATATTGTTCAAACACCTGAGCAGCACTCAGCGCACCCAGATTCGATACGAGGTGGAAGATGCCATGGGAGAAGACGGCATGAGACCAGAGAAGGGATGGGAGGCCATAAAGGCGTGGATCCAAAAACACTCCAGGGCACAGGTCAACTGGACAACAATCACTCGCTGTATGCAGAAGGAAGACGAGGGTCTGGACCAGTTCAACGAGCGCTTTTTCGAATGTTATTTGCTGCACTCAGGCCAAACTGAATATGATATGGACACCATCGACCAGTCACAGGACTTGCCTTTGAAGACCATGTATCTCCAGCAGGTACTGCCGGAGATACGAAGGGGAGTAAAGACAAGGTTTCCCGGCTGGGACAACCAAAGCAGCACAATGGCAGAGATCAAGGAATTCGGAGAAAAGGTGGATCGAGATGAAGAAGTCAGGATTCGATTCCTGGCTGACGAGAAGAAGGGAATGGCCAGGGAACGAGGAAGATTCCCCCAGTCCAACAGGGATAGAGAACGATTCCCTCAGCCAGACAAAAAGAGAGAACCTCGACCATGCCACAACTGCGGACAAATTGGACACTGGCAAAGAGAATGTAAAGCCCCTCGAGAGATGTACTATTACCGCTCCAACGAGAGAGCCGCTCAGACAAAATGCGGGAACTATTGAAGAAGTTACAGGCGAAGAGTGTTGAAGAACTCAGCCGCATATGCAATTCAGTGTCGGAAACCAACAATAACACCGACTTGGAATGACACTCGTTAGATTTGGCACGCAAACGAACTGATACGGGGTGAAGAGTAGGGAGTGTTTGAGTGTTTGTTATTTTCATTCCTTTATTTTCACGAGAGGTTAGTCTTCGAAAGATGCTAGGACTTTTGTCACCGCCTATCTAAGTTCATGTTGGTTCCTTCTTGACACAACTGCTCAGCTTTAGAACATTTTATTTGTTTTGTTTTATTTTTGAACAAAGGTTCAATCATTCATTCATTCACACATAGTTTATTGAAAACTATGATGACTTATTACTGATTACTGATACAACCATTTTTGAATCAAGCGATTAATTTTTGTATGAACATTTTTCATTGTTTATCGAATCATTAAGACAATTACAAACCATAGTTGATTATAATTACTGTTGGAGGCTGTGACAATGCCTCCCCCATGACTGATACTGCACTTTTTCTTTGTTTCATGTTTCATCGTACCTGGGAGATCCAGGAGACATGGACACTTGTTGAGTCCTTGGGATGAGTCCTTGAACTGAACTGTGTCTGTGTTTGTCCTGACGCCCTACTACGAACTTTCATCCTCATCCCCCATCACACCTGCGGTGGCCCTCAACTGGAAAAGAACTCTGTTGCAACTGCTGCTCAAAACCAACTGAGTCATGCAGTATTGTCTGTGATATTGTTGTGCCAAGCAGAGGGAGGTGTCTGGACAGTTGACTTTCTTGATTCTTTAATTTTTTCATGAGTAACCTAATGAGTTTGTTATTTTCTTTATTATAGTGGCCTACACCTGGTTTACTTGTGTATGATTTGAATTTACTTGTCTATTGCCTTTTATGCTTTCTTTCATTGATCTAGTTAATTATT
The DNA here is from genome assembly GCF_902167405.1 of Gadus morhua. Classification (NCBI taxonomy): domain Eukaryota; kingdom Metazoa; phylum Chordata; class Actinopteri; order Gadiformes; family Gadidae; genus Gadus; species Gadus morhua. The sequence goes on along the minus strand of NC_044061.1, from coordinate 2,437,457 downwards.
AATGGGTCACCAGTAAATACACTGAATTCTCATTTTTTGGATGATCTTTAAACTACGTTTAGTATGATCAAGAGGGAGGAATGTAGAATGTTGGTGTATTTTAGTGTCTCTCTTTTGTTCACATTTCTAGTCTAGGAACAGGCAAGGGCCTCTCATACTGATACAAGGTGTTCTGCCATTGTTATGTCCAACAAGGTTGAACCGACCTGGTCCTCCGGGACATAGCCAGGGCCAGATACCTTATCAATGCTGAGAGTGCGTCTGTTCTCTTGTTATTCATATATCCCCTTTTTGTATAATACTCGCCCCAACCCTTTGGTTCGACGAGAAGAGGGTTTGACAGCCAAGGAACAAGTCATCGACCACCGGGTCCACTATAGATTATTCAACCTAAGTCTGTATCTCGCTGTATTCCTGGAAAATAAACCATCTATTCAACCCTCTAATCCAACCTGTCAAGCTGCTTTGACTTCGACTTCAAGAATTACTACTACGACTGAAAATACACAACGCAGAGTCTGTCTGAACAGTTAGAAATAAGCTGAAATCTAACAAAAGTCAAGTATAACCATTGTGTTGACTTTATTCGGTGTCTTGATGGTGCATTGATAAGTTTGGAGGTTAATACTCCAAACAGCTCAGGTTCGGATCCCTGCAAAAACGTTGACAGGGGTACCACTGTCGTTTTTTATTGGTCGTCATGAAAAAAACCATAAGGGGTAACGCTGTTGTTTTTATCGGTCGTCATGAAAAAAAACATAAGGGGTAACACTGTTGTTTTTTATTGGTCGTCTTGAAAAAAAACATTAGGGGTAACACTGTCGTTTTTTATCGGTCGTCATGAAAAAAAACATAAGGGGTAACGCTGTTGTTTTTAATGGTCGTCATGAAAAAAACCATAAGGGGTAACGCTGTTGTTTTTATCAGTCGTCATGAAAAAAAACATTAGGGGTAACACTGTTGTTTTTTATTGGTCGTCATGAAAAAAAACATAAGGGGTATCACTGTCGTTTTTATCGGTCGTCATGAAAAAAAACATAAGGGGTAACACTGTTGTTTTTTATTGTGTATTGTCATCGCCTCAGTGGTGCATAAGGGGTAACACTGTTGTTTTTTATTGGTCGTCATGAAAAAAAACATAAGGGGTATCACTGTATTTTTTTATCGGTCGTCTTGAAAAAAACATTAGGGGTAACACTGTCGTTTTTTATCGGTCGTCATGAAAAAAACCATAAGGGGTAACACTGTTGTTTTTATCGGTCGTCATGAAAAAAAACATAAGGGGTAACACTGTCGTTTTTTATCGGTCGTTGTGGCAACCCGGCCGTTGCCAATTAAGAAGATGAGGAGCACCTGAGGAACCGGTGGAGAAGCAGCTTAAATAGCCTGCTTCTCCACTCATTTGGGGCGCTCTCAGCCATGTGGCTCGTGCTGAGAGGGAGCGACGGTCGCGGGAGAAGCCGGGAGCGGGAGCCATGCTGACCTCACCGGCGGACCGGACCCGGAGATCCCTCACCCTTTTTACCCCATAAGTGGAAGAACTTTGGTTGACTTTTGTTTTACTTTTTTTAAGTGGTTATACGCAATAAAAACCGTTGAAAAACCTCATCTGCCGACGATCGGGGTTGCCACATCGTCTTGAAAAAAAACATTAGGGAAATAATAGAAACACACACATACATTTTAATATCCTCTTTATTGATGATTGGTCGTCATGAAAAAAAACATAAGGGGTGACGCTGTTGTTTTTATCGGTCGTCATGAAAAAAAACATTAGGGGTAACACTTTTTTATTGGTCTTCATGAAAAAAAACATAACGGGTAACGCTGTTGTTTTTTATTGGTCGTCACGAAAAAAAACAAAGGGTATCACTGTCGTTTTTATCGGTCGTCATGAAAAAAAACATAACGGGTAACGCTGTTGTTTTTTATTGGTCGTCACGAAAAAAAACAAAGGGTATCACTGTCGTTTTTATCGGTCGTCATGAAAAAAAACATAACGGGTAACGCTGTTGTTTTTTATTGGTCGTCACGAAAAAAAACAAAGGGTATCACTGTCGTTTTTTATCGGTTGTCTTGAAAAAAAACATAAGGGGTAACACTGTCGTTTTTTATCGGTCGTCATGAAAAAAAACATAAGGGGTAACGCTGTTGTTTTTTATTGGTCGTCATGAAAAAAAACACAAGGGGTAACACTGTCGTTTTTATCGGTCGTCATGAACAAAAACATAAGGGGTAACACTGTCGTATTTTATTGGTCGTCATGAAAAAAAACATAAGGGAAATAATCGATGTACACACATACATTTTAATGTCATGTATATCCTCTTTATTGATGATTGGTCGTGATGAAAAAAAACATAAGGGGTAACGCTGTCGTTTTTTATCGGTCGTCATGAAAAAAAACATAAGGGGTAACACTGTTGTTTTTATCGGTCGTCATGAAAAAAAACATAAGGGGTAACACTGTTGTTTTTTATTGGTCGTCATGAAAAAAAACACAAGGGGTTTCACTGTAGTTTTTTATCGGTCGTCTTGAAAAAAACATAAGGGGTAACACTGTCGTTTTTTATCGGTCGTCATGAAAAAAAACATAAGGGGTAACGCTGTTGTTTTTTATTGGTCGTCATGAAAAAAAGCACAAGGGGTAACACTGTCGTATTTTATTGGTCGTCATGAAAAAAAACATAAGGGGTAACGCTGTCGTTTTTTATCGGTCGTCATGAAAAAAACATAAGGGGTAACACTGTCGTTTTTTATTGGTCGTCATGAAAAAAAACATAAGGGGTAACGCTGTTGTTTTTTATTGGTCGTCATGAAAAAAAACACAAGGGGTAACACTGTCATATTTTTTGGTCGTCATGAAAAAAAACATAAGGGAAATAATAGAAATACACACATACATTTTAATGTCATGTATATCCTCTTTATTGATGATTGATTATTGTGTATTGTCATCGCCTCAGTGGTGCAGTGGAGTGTACTCTGCCTCACCCACTGGAGACCGCGGCTCAATTTCTGTGGAAAACACAATATCTTTAATTTGAAACGTAATGCTATCATGTCTATTGCACTGTCATATATAACCACAGGCATATTAAAATTATAAATCTCAGTGGGAAGTGGAGAGAGCTGTGAGCTAACCCCCTGGAGACCGGGGTTCAAGTCCGGTTGATGTCCTCTGTTGGAAGACTCTTATCTCTATTTCATGCGAATTATAAAGTCAAGTATAACCATTGTGTTGACTTTATTTGGTGTCTTAATGGTGCATTGATAAGTTTGCAGGTTAATACTGCAAACAGCTCAGGTTCAGATTCCTGCAAAAACGTCGACAGGGGTACCACTGTCGTTTTTTATTGGTCGTCTTGAAAAAAAACATAAGGGGTAACACTGTTGTTTATTATTGGTCGTCATGAAAAAAAACATAAGGGGTATCACTGTCGTTTTTATCGGTCGTCATGAAAAAAAACATAAGGGGTAACACTGTTGTTTATTATTGGTCGTCATGAAAAAAAACATAAGGGGTATCACTGTCGTTTTTTATCGGTCGTCATGAAAAAAAACATAAGGGGTAACGCTGTTGTTTTTATTGGTCATCATGAAAAAAAACATAAGAGGTAACGCTGTTGTTTTTTATTGGTCGTCATGAAAAAAAACATAAGGGAAATAATAGAAATACACACATACATTTTATTGTCAAGTATATCCTCTTTATTGATGATTGATTATTGTGTATTGTCATCGCCTCAGTGGTGCATAAGGGGTAACACTGTTGTTTTTTATTGGTCGTCATGAAAAAAAACATAAGGGGTATCACTGTATTTTTTTATCGGTCGTCTTGAAAAAAACATAAGGGGTAACAATGTTGTTTTTTATTGGTCGTCATGAAAAAAAACATAAGGGGTAACACTGTTGTTTTTTATTGGTCGTCATGAAAAAAAAGATAAAGGGTATCACTGTCGTTTTTTATCGGTCGTCTTGCAAAAAAAATATGGGGTAACACTGTCGTTTTTTATCGGTCGTCATGAAAAAAAACATAAGGGGTAACGGTGTCGTTTTTTATTGGTCGTCATGAAAAAAACCATAAGGGGTAACACTGTTGTTTTTATCGGTCGTCATGAAAAAAAACATAAGGGGTAACGCTGTTGTTTTTTAATTGGTCGTCATGAAAAAAACCATAAGGGGTAACACTGTTGTTTTTATCGGTCGTCATGAAAAAAAACATAAGGGGTAACACTGTTGATTTTTATTGGTCGTCTTGGAAAAAAACATAAGGGGTAACACTGTTGTTTTTTATTGGTCGTCATGAAAAAAAACACAAGGGGTAACACTGTCGTATTTTATTGGTCGTCATGAAAAAAAACATAAGGGAAATAATAGAAATACACGCATACATTTTAATGTCATGTATATCCTCTTTATTGATGATTGGTCGTCATGAAAAAAAACATAAGGGGTAACGGTGTCGTTTTTTATTGGTCGTCATGAAAAAAACCATAAGGGGTAACACTGTTGTTTTTATCGGTCGTCATGAAAAAAAACATAAGGGGTAACGCTGTTGTTTTTAATTGGTCGTCATGAAAAAAACCATAAGGGGTAACACTCTTGTTTTTATCGGTCGTCATGAAAAAAAACATAAGGGGTAACACTGTTGTTTTTTATTGGTCGTCTTGGAAAAAAACATAAGGGGTAACACTGTCGTTTTTTATCGGTCGTCTTGAAAAAAAACATAAGGGAAATAATAGAAATACACACATACATTTTAATATCCTCTTTATTGATGATTGGTCGTCATGAAAAAAAACATAAGGGGTAACGCTGTTGTTTTTTATTGGTCGTCATGAAAATAAACACAAGGGGTAACACTGTAGTTTTTTATCGGTCGTCATGAACAAAAACATAAGGGGTAACATTGTCGTATTTTATTGGTCGTCATGAAAAAAAACATAAGGGAAATAATAGAAATACACACATACATTTTAATGTCATGTATATCCTCTTTATTGATGATTGGTCGTCTTGAAAAAGACATAAGGGGTAACACTGTCGTTTTTTATCGGTCGTCATGAAAAAAAACATAAGGGGTAACGCTGTTGTTTTTTATTGGTCGTCATGAAAAAAAACACAAGGGGTAACACTGTCATATTTTATTGGTCATCATGAAAAAAAACATAAGGGAAATAATAGAAATACACACATACATTTTAATGTCATGTATATCCTCTTTATTGATGATTGGTCGTCATGAAAAAAAACATAAGGGAAATAATAGAAATACACACATACATTTTAATATCATGTATATCCTCTTTATTGATGATTGGTCGTCTTGAAAAAAACATAAGGGGTAACACTGTCGTTTTTTATCGGTCGTCATGAAAAAAAACATAAGGGGTAATGCTGTTGTTTTTTATTGGTCGTCATGAAAAAAAACACAAGGGGTAACACTGTCGTATTTTATTGGTCGTCATGAAAAAAAACATAAGGGAAATAATAGAAATACACACATACATTTTAATGTCATGTATATCCTCTTTATTGATGATTGGTCGTCATGAAAAAAAACATAAGGGGTAACGCTGTCATTTTTTATCGGTCGTCATGAAAAAAAACATAAGGGGTAACGCTGTTGTTTTTATCGGTCGTCATGAAAAAAAACATAAGGGGTAACACTGTTGTTTTTTATTGGTCGTCATGAAAAAAAACACAAGAGGTAACACTGTCGTATTTTATTGGTCGTCATGAAAAAAAACATAAGGGAAGTAATAGAAATACACACATACATTTTAATGTCATGTATATCCTCTTTATTGATGATTGGTCGTCATGAAAAAAAACATAAGGGGTAACGCTGTCATTTTTTATCGGTCGTCATGAAAAAAAACATAAGGGGCAACGCTGTTGTTTTTATCGGTCGTCATGAAAAAAAACATAAGGGGTAACACTGTTGTTTTTTATTGGTCGTCATGAAAAAAAACATAAGGGGTTTCACTGTAGTTTTTTATCGGTCGTCTTGGAAAAAAACATAAGGGAAATAATAGAAATACACACATACATTTTAATATCCTCTTTATTGATGATTGGTCGTCATGAAAAAAAACGTAAGGGGTAACGCTGTTGTTTTTTATTGGTCGTCCTGAAAAAAAACATCAGGGGTAACACTGTTGTTTTTTATTGGTCGTCATGAAAAAAAACATAAGGGGTATCACTGTCGTTTTTATCGGTCGTCATGAAAAAAAACATAAGGGGTAACACTGTTGTTTATTATTGGTCGTCATGAAAAAAAAACATAGGGGGTATCACTGTCGTTTTTTATCGGTCGTCATGAAAAAAAACATAAGGGGTAACGCTGTTGTTTTTATTGGTCATCATGAAAAAAAACATAAGAGGTAACGCTGTTGTTTTTTATTGGTCGTCATGAAAAAAAACATAAGGGGTATCACTGTAGTTTTTTATCGGCCGTCTTGAAAAAAACATAAGGGGTAACACTGTTGTTTTTTATTGGTCGTCATGAAAAAAAACATAAGGGGTAACGCTGTTGTTTTTTATTGGTCGTCATGAAAAAAAACACAAGGGGTAACACTGTCGTATTTTATTGGTCGTCATGAAAAAAAACATAAGGGAAATAATAGAAATACACACATACATTTTATTGTCAAGTATATCCTCTTTATTGATGATTGATTATTGTGTATTGTCATCGCCTCAGTGGTGCATAAGGGGTAACACTGTTGTTTTTTATTGGTCGTCATGAAAAAAAACATTAGGGGTATCACTGTATTTTTTTATCGGTCGTCTTGTAAAAAACATAAGGGGTAACACTGTTGTTTTTTATTGGTCGTCATGAAAAAAAACATAAGGGGTAACACTGTTGTTTTTTATTGGTCGTCATGAAAAAAAACATAAGGGGTATCACTGTCGTTTTTTATCGGTCGTCTTGAAAAAAAACATAAGGGGTAACACTGTCGTTTTTTATCGGTCGTCATGAAAAAAAACATAAGGGGTAACGCTGTTGTTTTTTATTGGTCGTCATGAAAAAAACCATAAGGGGTTTCACTGTAGTTTTTTATCGGTCGTCTTGGAAAAAAACATAAGGGAAATAATAGAAATACACACATACATTTTAATATCCTCTTTATTGATGATTGGTCGTCATGAAAAAAAAACGTAAGGGGTAACGCTGTTGTTTTTTATTGGTCGTCCTGAAAAAAAACATCAGGGGTAACACTGTTGTTTTTTATTGGTCGTCATGAAAAAAAACATAAGGGGTATCACTGTCGTTTTTATCGGTCGTCATGAAAAAAAACATAAGGGGTAACACTGTTGTTTATTATTGGTCGTCATGAAAAAAAACATAGGGGGTATCACTGTCGTTTTTTATCGGTCGTCATGAAAAAAAACATAAGGGGTAACGCTGTTGTTTTTATTGGTCATCATGAAAAAAAACATAAGAGGTAACGCTGTTGTTTTTTATTGGTCGTCATGAAAAAAAACATAAGGGGTATCACTGTAGTTTTTTATCGGCCGTCTTGAAAAAAACATAAGGGGTAACACTGTTGTTTTTTATTGGTCGTCATGAAAAAAAACATAAGGGGTAACGCTGTTGTTTTTTATTGGTCGTCATGAAAAAAAAACACAAGGGGTAACACTGTCGTATTTTATTGGTCGTCATGAAAAAAAACATAAGGGAAATAATACAAATACACACATACATTTATTGTCAAGTATATCCTCTTTATTGATGATTGATTATTGTGTATTGTCATCGCCTCAGTGGTGCATAAGGGGTAACACTGTTGTTTTTTATTGGTCGTCATGAAAAAAAACATTAGGGGTATCACTGTATTTTTTTATCGGTCGTCTTGTAAAAAACATAAGGGGTAACACTGTTGTTTTTTATTGGTCGTCATGAAAAAAAACATAAGGGGTAACACTGTTGTTTTTTATTGGTCGTCATGAAAAAAAACATAAGGGGTATCACTGTCGTTTTTTATCGGTCGTCTTGAAAAAAAACATAAGGGGTAACACTGTCGTTTTTTATCGGTCGTCATGAAAAAAAACATAAGGGGTAACGCTGTTGTTTTTTATTGGTCGTCATGAAAAAAACCATAAGGGGTAACACTGTTGTTTTTATCGGTCGTCATGAAAAAAAACATAAGGGGTAACACTGTTGTTTTTTATTGGTCGTCTTGAAAAAAAACATAAGGGGTAACACTGTCGTTTTTTATCGGTCGTCATGAAAAAAAACATAAGGGGTAACACTGTTGTTTATTATTGGTCGTCATGAAAAAAAACATAGGGGGTATCACTGTCGTTTTTTATCGGTCGTCATGAAAAAAAACATAAGGGGTAACGCTGTTGTTTTTATTGGTCATCATGAAAAAAACATAAGAGGTAACGCTGTTGTTTTTTATTGGTCGTCATGAAAAAAAACATAAGGGGTATCACTGTAGTTTTTTATCGGCCGTCTTGAAAAAAACATAAGGGGTAACACTGTTGTTTTTTATTGGTCGTCATGAAAAAAAACATAAGGGGTAACGCTGTTGTTTTTTATTGGTCGTCATGAAAAAAAACACAAGGGGTAACACTGTCGTATTTTATTGGTCGTCATGAAAAAAAACATAAGGGAAATAATACAAATACACACATACATTTTATTGTCAAGTATATCCTCTTTATTGATGATTGATTATTGTGTATTGTCATCGCCTCAGTGGTGCATAAGGGGTAACACTGTTGTTTTTTATTGGTCGTCATGAAAAAAAACATTAGGGGTATCACTGTATTTTTTTATCGGTCGTCTTGTAAAAAACATAAGGGGTAACACTGTTGTTTTTTATTGGTCGTCATGAAAAAAAACATAAGGGGTAACACTGTTGTTTTTTATTGGTCGTCATGAAAAAAAACATAAGGGGTATCACTGTCGTTTTTTATCGGTCGTCTTGAAAAAAAAACATAAGGGGTAACACTGTCGTTTTTTATCGGTCGTCATGAAAAAAAACATAAGGGGTAACGCTGTTGTTTTTTATTGGTCGTCATGAAAAAAACCATAAGGGGTAACACTGTTGTTTTTATCGGTCGTCATGAAAAAAAACATAAGGGGTAACACTGTTGTTTTTTATTGGTCGTCTTGAAAAAAAACATAAGGGGTAACACTGTCGTATTTTATTGGTCGTCATGAAAAAAAACACAAGGGGTAACGCTGTCGTTTTTTATCGGTCGTCATGAAAAAAAACATAAGGGGTAACACTGTCGTATTTTATTGGTCGTCATGAAAAAAAACACAAGGGGTAACGCTGTTGTTTTTTATCGGTCGTCATGAACAAAAACATAAGGGGTAACACTGTCGTATTTTATTGGTCGTCATGAAAAAAAACATAAGGGAAATAATAGAAATACACACCTACATTTTAATGTCATGTATATCCTCTTTATTGATGATTGGTCGTCATGAAAAAAAACATAAGGGCTAACGCTGTCGTTTTTTATCGGCCGTCATGAAAAAAAACATAAGGGGTAACGCTGTTGTTTTTATCGGTCGTCATGAAAAAAAACATAAGGGGTACCACTGTTGTTTTTTATTGGTCGTCATGAAAAAAAACATAAGGGGTATCACTATTTTTTCATCGGTCGTCTTGAAAAAAACATAAGGGGTAACGCTGTTGTTTTTTATTGGTCGTCATGAAAAAAAACACAAGGGGTAACACTGTCGTTTTTTATCGGTCGTCATGAAAAAAAACATAAGGGGTAACGCTGTTGTTTTTTATTGGTCGTCATGAAAAAAAACACAAGGGGTAACACTGTCGTATTTTATTGGTCGTCATGAAAAAAAACATAAGGGAAATAATAGAAATACACACATACATTTTAATGTCATGTATATCCTCTTTATTGATGATTGATTGTGTATTGTCATCGCCTCAGTGGTGCAGTTGAGTGTACTCTGCCTCACCCACTGGTGACCGTGGATCTATTTCTGTGGAAAACACAATATATTTAATTTGAAACGTAGTGCTATCATGTCTATTGCACTGTCATGTATAACCACAGACACATTAAAATTATAAATCTCAGTGGGAAGTGGAGAGAGCTGTGAGCTAACCCCCTGGAGACCGTGGTTCAAGTCCGGTTGATGTCCTCTGTTGGAAGACTCTTATCTCTATTTCATGCGAATTATAAAGTCAAGTATAACCATTGTGTTATATTTTTTTCGGTGTCTTAATGGTGCATTGATAAGTTTGTAGGTTAATACTCCAAACAGCTCAGGTTCGGATCCCTGCAAAAACGTTGACAGGGGTACCACTGTCGTTTTTTATTGGTCCTCTTGAAAAAAACCATAAGGGGTAACACTGTTGTTTTTTATTGGTCGTCTTGAAAAAAAACATAAGGGAAATAATAGAAATACACACATACATTTTGATATCCTCTTTATTGATGATTGGTCGTCATGAAAAAAAACATAAGGGGTAACGCTGTTGTTTTTTATTGGTCGTCATGAAAAAAACCATAAGGGGTAACACTTGTTTTTTATTGGTCGTCATGAAAAAAAAACATAAGGGGTAACACTGTCGTTTTTATCGGTCGTCATGAAAAAAAAACATAAGGGGTAACGCTGTTGTTTTTTATCGGTCGTCTTGAAAAAAAAACATGAATTATCCATCTGATGCGGTGTTTTAGTATCAGAATTGTTTGTTGCACTAAAGTTTGTTCAATCATAATTCGGTTTTGTTTCGCAATTTATTTATTCAGGTTCAAGTGGACTGATCCATAACTGGGGTTTTGAAGAGATGTGAAAGCTGCATTATTAACACAAGCTAGGTTGTGTATCATTCTCTCCATCGTCCGCTGGACATCCCATGACTGAAGATCGGGAGAGGCAGAGGCCATCAGGACCAGATCCCCGACCGCTCGCGCTTCCTGCGGACGATGGCGGCCACGTCCTGTTTGAGCGAGGAGACGCAGAGCTCCAGCTGCTCCGAGAAGTCCTTCAGCAGGCGGCCCTGCTCGTCCACGAAGAGACGCAGACCCAGCTGCTCCGACTCCTCCTGCAGAGAGAGAGAGACCAGCACAACAGGGAGGGTTAAGAGAGAGAGACCAGCACAACAGGGAGGGTTAAGAGAGAGAGAGACCAGCACAACATGGAGGGTTAAGAGAGAGAGACCAGCACAACAGGGAGGGTTAAGAGAGAGAGACCAGCACAACAGGGAGGGTTAAGAGAGAGAGACCAGCACAACACGGAGGGTTAAGAGAGAGAGACCAGCACAACCAGGAGGGTTAAGAGAGAGAGACCAGCACAACAGGGAGGGTTAAGAGAGAGAGACCAGCACAACAGGGAGGGTTAAGAGAGAGAGACCAGCACAACAAGGAGGGTTAAGAGAGAGAGACCAGCACAACACAGAGGGTTAAGAGAGAGAGACCAGCACAACATGGAGGGTTAAGAGAGAGAGAGGGACCAGCACAACAGGGAGGGTTAGAGCCTCTGCTCCAACTCCTCCTGCAGAGAGAGAGATCAGCACAACAGGAAGGGTTAAGAGAGAGAAACCAGCAGAATACAGAGGGTTAAGAGAGAGACCAGCACAACACGGAGGGTTAAGAGAGAGACCAGCACAACACGGAGGGTTAGAGCCTCTGCTCCAACTCCTCCCACAGAGAGAGAGAACAGCACAACAGGGAGGGTTAAGAGAGAGTGACCAGCACAACACGGAGGGCCGCAGAGACGATAGGAGGAACAGGATGTAGACGATAGGAGGAACAGGATGTGGACGATAGGAGGAACAGGATGTGGACGATAGGAGGAACAGGATGTACGTACGCTGGCTCGGTGGCGGCGGAGGCGCTGCAGCTGACCTCTGACGGAGGTCATGTTGTGGTAGAAGACCTTCAGAGCGCGAGCGAACTCGGCGTCACAGCTGGGCCGCTGGGACCGCCCACGGACCCCCTCAGAGCCTAGGTCAGAGGTCAGAGGTTACAAGATAGTGACCAGGGTTTAGGGGTCAGAGGTTACAGGATAGTGAATAGGGGTCAAAGGTCCGAGGTTAGAGGTTAGAGACTAGGGGTCAGAGGTTACAGGTTAGAGACTAGGGGTCAGAGGTTACAGGATAGAGACTAGGGGTTAGAGGTCAGAGGTTAGAGACTAGGGGTCAGAGGTTACAGGATAGTGACTAGGGGTCAGAGGTCCGAGGTTACAGGTTAGTGACTAGGGGTCAGAGGTAGAAATACAAGCGAATCTGACCATACATTTTTAGATTACATTTTTTAGTTTAGAATGACTAAATCTGCAAAAACACCATTTCATAATCACTGCTGTTTTGCTATTTTATGGTTTATGTTTAAATGCAGCGGTGTTGTGTTGAACGTGTCTAACAAGAGGCTAACATGGGCCGTTGATCAAAGGTCTCATCAATAAAGATCTCCTGTCAGAACGTATGAGCCGGCGTACGGCAGTCAGGGAACGGTGACGGTCGCGCACGCGTCACTGATGGGAGGGAATGGGCGGTGGAGGTGGGTTGGATCCCAGGCGGTGGTGAGTGGTGGGTGACCGGGGGGGTGGGGGACCGGGGGGGTGGGGGACCGGGGGGGTGGGTGAGTGGGTGGGTGACCGGGGGGGGTGGGGGACCGGGGGGCTGGGGGACCGGGGGGGTGGGGGACCGGGGGGGTGGGTGAGTCGTACCGGTCTTGGCTGTGAGGAGCTGTTCTCTCAGAGAGTGGTTCTCCTTCTTCAGGGAGGAGTTGCTGCACCTCAACGCCTCCAGCTCCTCCTGCAGCGTTCTCAGAGAGGAGCTGAGTTCTGCCGGGGACGTGGGCTGAACACACACGCACAGACAGACACACGCACACGCACACACGCAGACACACACACACACACACACACACGCACACACAGTTAGGAGGGGGTTTATTCTACCCTTCAGAGGGTGTCTCTCTACAGGAGACGATCCTTTCGCCCTACGGTCAGATGCAGGTTGGGGTCAGGAGTTGGGTCTATACGGATCAGAGATGGTAACCTTGGTAACAACGATGTCCCTCACCGTGGCTGAGTGCGCTGCTGCAGAGCCGTCGATGATGAAGATCCCCTCCGAGGTCATCGTCACTCCGTCCAGGGAGGTGGTGAGCTCAGTGCAGCCCTCTGGGGGGGAGGAGACGGCACGTCAGCATCCCCCGTCCATACATCATCCATTCACTCATTCATTCACCCATACCATAATACTTTATCTGTCGGTAGGGCACTGAGATTCATCTATCAATCAATCAAATCATCCATCCATCTATCCTTTCTTCCATACATCAATCATCCATCCATCATCCATTCATTCCTTCATCCATTTTTCCGTCCATCCATCCAACCCTGCCTCAGAGGCCCAGCCTGCAGCCCCCTCCCCCCCTCCCTCCCTCCCTCCCTCCCTCCCCTCCCCCCCCCTGGTCCCCACCCACCCTGCAGCCCCCAGAGCTCCAGCACCAGGGCGCTGCTCTGCAGGTGGTCCAGCAGGCGCTGGGAGCTGCGGGGGCAGCAGAAGTGGAGCCGGTGGTCCAGCAGCGGGTTCACGTTGTGCCAGACGGCCGGCGTGTAGAGCGGTCCCCCGCACTCAAAGAACCGGAGCCTGAGAGGGACGGGGACGGGGGGGACCAGGGGGGGACCGGGGGGGACCAGAGGGGACCGGGGGGGACCGGGGGGGACCAGGGGGGACCAGGGACAGGAGGACCAGGGACAGGGAGGGAGAACCAGGGAGAACCAGGGACAGACGGGGAGACCAGGGACAGACGGGGAGACCAGGGACAGACGGGGAGACCAGGGACAGACGGGGAGACCAGGGACAGAGAGGGAGAACCAGGGACAGAGAGAGAGAACCAGGAACAGAGAGAGAGAACCAGGGGCAGGAGGACCAGGGAGAGGAGGACCAGGGAGAGGAGGACCAGGGACAGGGAGAGAGAACCAGGGAGAGAGAGAGAGAACCAGGGGCAGGAGGACCAGGGAGAGGAGGACCAGGGACAGAGAGGGAGAACCAGGGATGACCAGGGACAGGAGAGGGCATGGGGGAGACATGGTATAATATAATATTAAGAATACATAACAATAAAATCTAATGATGCACCCCAGTCAACATGAACGTGTGTTTTGTTGTTCCCCTTGACTCTTGTGCTCTCCTGGTTCTCAATGTACGAGCTCTGTGCGAGGCTCACCCCATCTGCACCCCGCGGTCGCGGCAGCCCTGGATCCAGCGGAGGCCGCACAGCTGCTCCAGGATCAGCTGGAAGTCCAGCCGCCGGCCCAGGAGCTCCGACGGGTCGATCAGGATGTCCTCCTCCCCCAGCGGCCTGAGGGACAGAGCGGCTCACACACCGAACGGACACCACCGCCACCGCTGGGAGTGTGTGTGTGTGTGTGTGTGTGTGTGTGTGTGTGTGTGTGTGTGTGTGTGTGTGTGTGTGTGTGTGTGTGTGTGTGTGTGTGTGTGTGTGTGTGTGTGTGTGTGTAACCTACAGCCCGGTCGAGGTGCATGGCATTAGCTGGGTCTGTAGAATGGCCTCTTCTGTGCCCTCTGAACCTAGAACCTAAAGAGACCGTCATCCAATCAGAGATCAGGAGACGAACATCCAATCAGAGATCAGGAGGCGAAGAACCAATCAGCAATCATTTCTACCGTGATGAAATGCTATGCCAAAAATAAAAAGGATACCTTTTATCTAAACCCATTGACCCATGTAAGAGATATTGTGTCTATCTATCATCTATACCAGTGGTTCTCTGACTACTTCTACTAGTGTACCCCCTCTCATTCATCTATCCATTTATTCATCTATCCATCCATACATCCATTCATTCCTTCATCCATCCATCCCTGCCTCAGAGGCCCAGCCTGCAGCCCCCCTCCCTCCCTCCCCCCTCCCTCCCTCCCTCCCTCCCTCCCTCCCTCCCTCCCTCCCTCCCTCCCCCCTCCATCCTCCATCCTCCATCCTCCCTCCTCCCTCCTCCCGCCCGCCCTCCCTCCCTCCCCCCTCTCGGTCCACCCCACCCCCCTTTACCCGCACAAAAAATACAACTTTTTATAATAATCAATTTTGCAGTGTTAATATAAACATTAAAAATGCTGCAAATACTCCAGATTTAGTGTAATTTTTAACATTTTCTTAGCACCTAATGGCGTACCCCAGGGGTACGCGGTGCCTTTGAGACCCCCTGCAGTACCCCAGGGGTACGCGGTGCCTTTGGGACCCCCTGCAGTACCCCAGGGGTACGCGGTGCCTTTGAGACCCCCTGCAGTACCCCAGGGGTACGCGGTGCCTTTGAGACCCCCTGCCCTGGGCTGCCTGCTGCCCCCAGCGTACCTCCAGCTGCTCCTCCAGGGGGATGCGGAAGGCCAGCGACTGCAGCCAGAGGTGAGCGCTGCCCAGCAGCAGCGGCTCCAGCGGATCCCAGAAGGGGTCCTTATCTCTGGGCACGGCCTCCAGCGAGAGCCCCCCCCCTCCCTGAGCGCAGAGCACATACAAGCAGCGAGGTCTGAGCCTAAAACAGGGCTAAAGTTCAAGGTATCGGGTGTTATTGAGTGCCGGGTCTTGGCTCGTCCTCACCTGATGTTGCTGGTAAATCTCCTCCATGAGGAACTTACGGTTCACAAACTTCGCCTTGGACCACACCCACACCTGCCATCAGAGGTCACAGGTCAGGGTTCAGGGGTCAGACACCAAACACAACGGCAGCGTCACAGTTTGAAGCATCAGCTTTCCTTCACCTGCTTGCTCTCCAGAGAGGTGACCCTGACCACGATCTCTTTCTCCAGGTCGTGACCTTTGGCGTCGGACAGAGCCAGGTTCTTGATCTCCACCTTGAAGACCACGCCCTGAAACACAGCAGCGCTCTATCTTCATACTGACAAACATACACAAGCTCTCATGGAGATGAATGCAACACACGTGGCAGGTCTAGGATACATGCATTAGATACTGTATGAATATGACAGAGAGAGAGAGAGAGAGAGAGAGAGAGAGAGAGAGAGAGAGAGAGAGAGAGATCTATCCATCTCTCTCTATATAGGTTGAATGGTTGTGCCTTGTGTACCTTGTTGAGTTGTATGTATCTATATATCTAGGGTTAGAGTTGTATGTATATATATATATATATATATATATATATATATATATATATATATATATATATATATATATATATATATATATATGCATACATCTATATAGGGTTAGATGTCTCTATGTGTGGCCTGGTTGTACCTTGTTGAGTTGTATATTTATTTATTTATTTATTTATTTTTTCCATAATGTCTTGTTTTTTTTTTAAACAATTTATGATGACAATATGCTCTGTAAGGTGACCTTGGGTGTCTTGAACGGCGCCTCTAAATGAAATGTATAATTATTATTATTATTATATATCTATATAGGGTTAGATATCTCTGTGTGCGGCCTGGTTGTACCTTGTTGAGCTCCTGGCTCATCTGGTTGGCCTCGGCCACCATGGGCATCAGCTTGATGTAGTCGTAGAACACGGCCAGCAGGCTGGGGTCCGTCTGGCTGGAGCCCACAGAGCTCTCTCCTGGACATGGATCACACACACACACACACACACACACACACACACACACACACACACACACACACACACACACACACACACACACACACACACACACACACACACACACACACACACACACACACACACACACACTCAGGATTAATGGGGTTATAGAAGACAACTATGAGGCCTGGGTCAGCAAGAATGGAGCCAGATGCAGTTTCTCCTGCAGAACACACACACACACACACACCCCCACACACACACACACACACACACACACACACACACACACACACACACACACACACAGGTGTGTTCCCTTCCTCAGCAGTGGATGATGACATGGATACCTTTGATCTATGCGTGTGACATCATGGAGGACAGGAGTCTGTTATTATGTGGGCTGACATCACAGGAGGCAGTCAGGCACCCCCCTCTGATGTATTGTATTACCAGGCTTGCCCCCCCCCCCCCCCACCTCACCCAGGTTGATGCCCTCGGCCGCCGCCAGCTCGGAGTGGAAGTAGTCGTAGTCATAGCGACTCCAGTCATCGCTGCCCCTCTCCGACGGGTAGCCAATGAACAGGTAGGTGGAGTTGGACCCCAGGATCAGCCTATCCTAGACAGGGAGAGAAGAGGGGCGGGCCTTGAAGGGTGTGTGTGTGTGTGTGTGTGTGTGTGTGTGTGTGTGTGTGTGTGTGTGTGTGTGTGTGTGTGTGTGTGTGTGTGTGTGTGTGTGTCTCTGCAGAACCCCACCAGGTGCTGCAGCTCGGTTGTCTGGGAGACGAGGTTGCCGTTGACGATGGCCTTTGACCCTGATAGTGGGGTCAATGAAACCTGCCGTTGTTCATTCTTAAATGCAGCATGGCGCTCCTGGATCCTGGAAACGCATGCACACACACACACACACACACACAGGTACACATACACACACACACACACACACACACACACACACACACACACACACACACACAAACACACACACACACAGGTACACATACACACACACACACACACACACACACACACACACACACACACACACACACATACACACACACACACACACACACACACACACACACACACACACACACACACCCACACACACATGTACACACACACACGTTCATTCATTCATTTCATTTATTTAAGCAGCAGAGCTCTTCTCAAGACCCGTTCAACCAAAGACCTTCAGTGCGTTGAGCCCCTCACCCCAGGCCTTTGATCAGGATGGACCGAGGTGAGGACTCAGCCAGCCCGATGTCCCACTCCCCTGGAACAGAACACACACCATGGGGCCGTCAGGAAGACACACAGCCATGGTCACATACATTTATACCATTGTTTATTTTCTATCTTTTCTAAATGTTGTCGTTCTCTTCATCGCTTCCTCTTTCTATCATTCTTGATATTTCCAGCTGTTGTTCATTCTGAATGTGAGCGGGAGGGGAGGGTAGACCGACCCTCGGGGATGAAGAGCTTCACCACCCCGGACAGCTGGGCGTCCTCGTTGATGTTCAGGATGTAGGGGTGCATCTGCATCATCCTCCGCTCCTGGGGAACAACCAACCCCTTTAGTACACGTCCAGACGGGACTCTGCACCAATCAGCAGGGTCTTCGTGTGCGTGCCTGCGTGTGTGTGTGTGTGTGTGTGCTCCTACCTGTGTGTGTGTGTCTGCGTCAGTATGTGTGTATGTGTATGTGCGTGCAAGCTTGTGCGTACCTGCGTGTGTGTGTGTGTGTCTGTGTGCGTGTGTCTGGGTGTGTGTGTGAGTACCTGTTTGTGTGTGTGTGTACCTGTGTCTGTGTGTCTGTTTGTGTGGGTACCTTTGTGTGTGTGCGTCTATGTGTGTTGCGGGCTCCTACCTGTGCATGTGTGTGTGTGTCGTGCGTGCGTGCGTGCCTGCGTGCGTGCGTGCGTGCGTGCGTGCGTGCGTGCGTCCGTGCGTGCGTGCGTGCGTCATACGTGCGTGCGTGCGTGCGTCATATGTGCGTGCGTGCGTGCGTGCGTGCGTGCGTGCGTGCGTGCGTGCTGCTCCTACCTGTGTGATGCTGGCGTACTGCAGCTCCCAGTCCTTCAGCGCCTCCTGCAGGTGCTGCTCCCACAGCGTCTGGATCGCCCTGATCTGGAGCTCGTTGTGAGTGAGGAGCTCACGGATCTCCTCTGGGGGGGCGCACACACACACACACACACACACAGACACACACACACACACGCACGCACGCACGCACGCACGCACGCACGCACGCATGCACACACACAGACAGACAGACAGACGGACGGACGGACGGACGGACAGACGGACAGACGGACAGACAGACAGACAGACAGACAGACAGACAGACAGACAGACAGACAGACAGACAGACAGACAGACAGACAGACAGACAGACAGACAGACAGACAGACAGACAGACACACACACACACACAGACACGCACGCACGCACGCACGCACGCATGCACACACACAGACAGACAGACAGACAGACAGACGGACGGACGGACGGACGGACGGACGGACGGACGGACGGACGGACGGACGGACAGACAGACAGACAGACAGACAGACAGACAGACAGACAGACAGACAGACAGACAGACAGACAGACAGACAGACAGACAGACAGACGCACGCACACACAAAGCACACGCTCATGCTTGTGACTTCCATTGCCACATTACTTTGAGGATTGCTGATTAATTACTTTGCATACGTCCACAGAAACAGATGTTCCCATTATGTCCTATAGGATCCTATCTTATTCACTGCTATAGTGGTTCTCTTTACTCAATATAGGCCTGCTCTACTGGTCTTACTGGTCTCCTCTACTGGTCTTACTGGTCTCCTTAGTGGTCTTACTGGTCTCCTCTACTGGTCTTACTGGTCTACTCTACTGGTTATACTGGTCTCCTCGTCGGCACGGCGGCCCTCCTGGCCCAGCCTGCTCTACTGGTCTTACTGGTCTCCTTAATGGTCTTAATGGTCTCCTTAATGGTCTTACTGGTCTCCTTAATGGTCTTACTGGTCTCCTTAATGGTCTTACTGGTCTCATTAATAGTCTGACTGGTCTTAATGGTCTTACTGGTCTCCTTAGTGGTCTTACTGGTCTCCTTATTGGTCTTACTGGTCTCCTTAATGGTCTTACTGGTCTCCTTAATGGTCTTATTGGTCTTAATGGTCTTACTGGTCTCCTTAATGGTCTTAATGGTCTTACTGGTCTCCTTAATGGTCTTACTGGTCTCACTGGTCTCTTTAGTGGTCTTACTGGTCTTACTGGTCTCCTTAGTGGTCTTACTGGTCTCCTTAATGGTCTTACTGGTCTTAATGGTCTTACTGGTCTCCATAATGGTCTTACTGGTCTCCATAATGGTCTTACTGGTCTTACTGGTCTCCTTAATGGTCTTACTGGTCTCCTTAATGGTCTTACTGGTCTCCTTAATGGTCTTACTGGTCTCCATAATGGTCTTACTGGTCTTATTGGTCTCCTTAATGGTCTTACTGGTCTCCTTAATGGTCTTACTGGTCTCCTTAATGGTCTTACTGGTCTTAATGGTCTTACTGGTCTCCTTAGTGGTCTTACTGGTCTTAATGGTCTTACTGGTCTCCTTAGTGGTCTTACTGGTCTTAATGGTCTTACTGGTCTCCTTAATGGTCTTACTGGTCTCCTTAATGGTCTTACTGGTCTTAATGGTCTTACTGGCCTCCTTAATGGTCTTACTGGTCTTAATGGTCTTACTGGTCTCTTAGTGGTCTTACTGGTCTTAATGGTCTTACTGGTCTCCTTAGTGGTCTTACTGGTCTTAATGGTCTTACTGGTCTCCTTAGTGGTCTTACTGGTCTCCTCGTCGGCGCGGCGACCCTCCTGGCCCAGCCTGCTGAGCCGGTGTGTGAGCCGGGCGTTCTCCGCCTTCAGCTCCTTCACCAGCCGCTCCGTGGGGCTCTCGTTCACCACCGCCCGATTCTGGATCCGCTTGGCCCTGGGGGGACGGGGGGGCGGGGGGGGCGGGGGGACGGGTATTAACTACCCACAATGCAAAGGTCTCCCTATAAGAATCATAGTCACCCTTTGTCTCACTGAATGTATTCTCGTTAACTTTGATGCCCATATATCATCCCATGATCAAGCTCTGAAATGTTATCAAATATTTTGCTGGCCGAAGTATCCTAAAGATAAATGACTCTTCATCACTTGCCGCTCAGCGTAGCGCAGAGTGGACAGAGACTCCTCGTAGCAGATATCAGCCGGACTCAGAGTGGCGATCTGGAGGACAATCAAACGGACTCACTCGCATCATTCACGTGGTTACTCACCTGAAAGCACCCATGCTTGATCGCTCTGGATTCACCAAACCCCAAACCCTCTTACGTATTTATTGCTGTTGTACGTTCTGG